>NC_066886.1:30944627-31196950 GCF_022985175.1 Labeo rohita | reverse complement strand
AAAAACTATTAAACATCTAATCTCACTCTAACTCTCTCACTCTAACTCTCTCTCTCAGTGTGTTAAGTGTGTGTGTAAATGTGAGTGTTGAGAGTGGGGGAGGGTGGCTGTCTGTGTGTGTGAGAGAGACAGAGAGACAGAGTGCATTTAAACTGCATTATTCTAAGTCTTCACAACTTTTTACATAGGAAAACATAGGTCATTCTTAGGAAATATGTTTATCATGTTTTCAGAGACAGCAAGAACATTTAAAATATCACACATGTAAATTGGCAGATGGAGACTGTAATACCAAGGATGAACACAAGATGACCTCATAGGATAAGGAATCTTTTTCAGCTCATTCTCAGTCTATCAGAATGATTTAAAAGCATTTTGCTTTTAACCCTTTCATTGCTGTAACCCTTCAATCCAAACTGCCACAGGGTTACTGTCAATGCATGTGCCCACTGGGCACAGTTTTTCTGATGGCACCAGGGTTGCGGATGCACTGTGGGCAAGGGCTTGCAGCTATATTTTTACTTGATTTTGTATTTTACTGTATTTTTAGAACATATTACTTGTTTTGTTTAGTATTTTATTTAATAATAATGAAAATAATGTTGTAACTATTATTATTTTATAGTCATATTGTTTTTTGTTTTGTTTTTGTTTTGTTTTTTCTTTTAAAATGGTTACTGAAACAGGTTGAGTTTGTTTTTGTAAAAAGTAAACCAAAATAAAAGCCCAATTATATATTTTTTTCTAAACCCAATTACAAAAGTTTTTTTTTTTTTTAAATCATTTAGCCCAAAAAACAAAAACAAAAATCAGAGTAAAAATGTCTCTCTTTTCTATGCAGATGCATTCTCCTACAAAATCACTTACTGACTGTACAATTATATATACACACACGAATATTCAAGTCACAAAATATATTGCAACACCACAAAATGTGAAAACAAACAATGCAATTTTTTTTTTTTGGTCAAAATTCCCATCCTGAACAAGGTCTGATTACAAAATGTGTGTTAAAATATTCAATCCATACATTAGATCTTATGTGTAAGTGCAGAAATCACTGACAAAATTACTTGAGATGTTTATTTAATTGAGAAATACTTCAAATTATAATTTAATATGATCATTTTAATTAATACAATTACAGTGCCCTACACAAATATTGGCACCCTTGGTAAATAAGTGCAAAGGCAGCTGTGGAAATAAATCTGCATTGTTTATCCTTTTGATCTTTCATTCAAAATATTTACAAAATTCTAACCTTTCATCGAGACTTTGAGTGGCCAAAGACTCTCCAAGGATCACAGCTGGAGAATTGCAGAGATTAGTTGAGTCTTGGGGCCAGAAAGCCTAAAATAACTCAAATAGCCCCTACATCACCACATGTTGTTCGGGAGGGTTTCAAGAAAAATCCTGCTCACTCATCCAAAAACAAATTCCAGGATATTCAGCTGTCAGATACGACTAGAACTTTAAATGGGACTGGCTTCTTTGGTCAGTTCAAACAAAAAAAAAAAAAAAAAAAAAAAAAGAGCTTTTTGGCAGCAAACACTCAAAATGGGTTTGGTGCAAACAGGGATAAAAAGTACCCCATGCCCACATTTAAATAAACTGCTGGAGCTTTAATGTTCTGTCCAGAGATCCTGGACACTTGTTTAGATACATGGCATCATGGTGTAACATGGTCAGTGACTGATCCGGAGACGTGGGATTCATGTGCGACGTTTATTAGACAAATCGTAGTATACCAGGCAGAGTTCAAACACCAGCAAACGATAACCACAGAGATAATCCAAAGAGTAAACGATAATCCAGGCAATATGGTCGGGGCAGGCAGCAAGAATCAAACACGAAATACAAACAGTCCGGTCGGCAACGAATAAACAGTAACAAAGGAAAACGCTCAGGATTGATAGTCTAACTAACCAAAACTTTGCGAAGATCCCGCCAAACTGACTGGTCCTAAAATGGCCGACAGAGGGGAAGTGACCCGGAAGACCCGGAACCGGAAGTGGGGATCCCAGGTACAGGGTTATGGGTAATGTAGTGAGTTAAAAGTCCGGGGATGGTTCCCGCTGACGGTGGTCAGAGGGAGCCACAGAGACCGCGGTGGTGACAGAGCCCCACCACCCCCCGAGTCAATTAGAGCAGTAGTCTTAATAGTAATATCTCCAAAGGCCACAGTTACAGGTATCTCACAACGATTGAGTGGATATTCCTCACTACTCACCGAGACCGGCTGGCGCGGTGGACGCGTGGGGCAGTTGGCTCTGATGTGACCGGGTTGCCCGCAGTATAAGCAAAGATTGCCTCGCAGCCTTCTCTCCCTCTCCTCCATAGACAGCTTAGTTGCGCCGATCTGCATGGGTTCAGGGGCGGTGTCCACAGTGGGGGCAGCTTGCGGCGTGGTTTGCGAGCGCGCTTGACGTTATCCACCCGGATTGAGAGGTCTATATATTGCTCTAAGGTAAGACCCTCATCCCGGCAGGCCAGCTCTACTTGTAAGTCCGGGTTGAGTCCCTTGCGATAGTGCAATTTGAGGGGACCATCATTCCAACCACTCTGGGCCGCGAGGGTTCTGAAGCTGAGAGCATAATCAGCCGTGGTTCTTCGGCCCTGTCGCAGCGTCAGGATCTGTTCCTCCGCCTCTCCGCTTGCAGAGCTCGGCTGAAAAACCTCCTTGAAACGTTGCAGTGACTGATCCGGAGACGTGGGATCCATGTGCGACGTTTATTAGACAAATCGTAGTATACCAGGCAGAGTTCAAACACCAGCAAACGATAACCACAGAGATAATCCAAAGAGTAAACGATAATCCAGGCAATATGGTCGGGGCAGGCAGCAAGAATCAAACACGAAATACAAACAGTCCGGTCGGCAACGAATAAACAGTAACAAAGGAAAACGCTCAGGATTGATAGTCTAACTAACCAAAACTTCGCGAAGATCCCGCCAAACTGACGGTCCTAAAATGGCCGACAGAGGGGAAGTGACCCGGAAGACCCGGAACCGGAAGTGGGGATCCCAGGTACGGGGTTATGGGTAATGTAGTGAGTTAAAAGTCCGGGGATGGTTCCCGCTGACGGCGGTCAGAGGGAGCCACAGAGACAGCGGTGGTGACACATGGATTCTATCAAATACTAAGAAAAAAATCTAAGCTTGACTGCCACTGTTAGAAATCTTATAATGGGTTGTGTTTAGATATTCCATCAGGACAATGATCCAAAACAAACACAAAAATGTGTCACTGAGAACAAAATGAAGCTTCTGCCATGGCTGTCCTAGTTCCCTGACCTGAACCCTTTAGAAAATGAGTGGTGTGAACTGAAGAGGAGAAGCACCAACATGGAACTGGGAATCTAAAGGATCTGGAGAGATTCTGGATGAGGGAATGGTCTCTGATCTCTTGTTAGGTGTTCTCCAAACTCACCAGGGATTATAGGAGAAAAGGACTTTGAAATAATTGGGTGCCAATAATTGTGGCCAACATGAATTAGAGAAAAACATTTTGTTTCATAATGAGATTTCCCCCCCACTTTTTATCTTTTTACTTTAATGAATAATTCAAATTTATTTATTTATTTATTTTTTATTTTATTTTTTTTTTTATGAAAGATCAAAATGATAAACAATGCAGATTTATTTCCATAGCTGCCTTTGCTCATATTTACCAAGGGTGTTAATATTGGTGGAGGGCACTGTATATTACTATATATTAATTGTATAATTTAATATTTCTTAATACACCTTGATATTTAACTTAACAAATCAACAGTGTTATTTTAGCTGTTTTATGGTGCTGCAGTGAAGCTTGCGCATGTGCTTCGGTGCATTGAGCCATAGCATTCATGCAGGTGATGTGAGTTGAAATCAATTTTGCAATATTTCCAGATTCCATTCCTCCCTCTTCTCTCCACTATCCTATCAATACATAGTGACCAAAAAAGGCCATAAATAAATAAACACAGCTGCTGTTAGTGTTAGACCACATACAAGACTCACACAACACACTTATGATATCGTCACTTATGTGTGTAATTTCATTTAGAACTGTTTTAATCCAATAGTGTAAATAAGGGTACTTGATGCACTTAAACTGTAAACATGCTTGAATTTAACAAACACAATTATTTAGAGACCTCTATGCGTAAATGTCACTGCATTAGATTAAAGTATCAAAGCAATCTGTTTTTCCAATAAATGAAACTTGCTTTGATACTGCAACGATGCTTCCATTAAGTGTGTAATGAATTATTAGAACAACTTTATTTCTAGGTTAACGATGGAGCAGGACTGTGACAAGAGTATCATGTGTTTAGTGGATAAATGCTTCTATTCCATCCCATTTCACTCTGCCTGAAGAGTTAGTCAACTTAAACATGGCTGTCAGAGCATTTCTGTTATTCTTTATTTCTGTACAAATGCAGAAATAATTGCAGACCGATTCCCTCTGGGTGAACATGTTTTTAATTATGTTCAAATCTGATGCAATCTTGTAATAATCATCACGCATCATCTGTCTGCAGTAGACGAGTGTGATCGGTAAGCTCTCTGTCAGTAATGCAGAATTTGCTGAGTTTAAGCACATGATTGGACTCTCTTGGAATGCTTCGGCACCCATGGGTGAGAGAGACATGGATTGAGAGATAAGAAAAACTGTCGTACAACACATTAGCGATGCCAAAGGAAATCTATGCAAACAGATTACAACATGGTCGTCAGAGCCACAGTGAGGAAAACTAGCCTAACGTGATGACTTATGAAACAACAAAGTGAATAAGACAAACTGGGCAAGACAAATATGTCCTATTCCTCATGAAAAGGGAATTTAGTGCTGATATTTCAGCATTAGTTTCCATATTGCAATTATAATTTTTTTGTAATCTATTACATTACACATTTTAGGTAATGTACTCAGACTACTTTTAGATTACTTTCAGATTACTTTTGACCTATCTCATTTATTGCATTAATTAAGAAAAAAAAAAAAAAAGGATAATCTTATACCATACTGATAACAAATACAAATATTAAGAAAGTATATTCCAATCAGTGTTATTAACAACATGAAGTGCATTAAAGATTATATTATGTCAAGGTTTCCCATACTGGGGTTTGTGAGGAAACTGCAAGGGGTTTATGAGTTTAACGGAAAGTTGATATTTAAATAAAACATAAAAATTTACATTAAAATAAGTCATTATAAAATCAATCAAAATAAAACACTTACTAAAAATAAATAGATATTTTATTTATTTACCTGTATGTCATGTGACGATTAACCAGCGTCAAAGAACCATGAAAATGCAGATGTGATATTTAATGATCAAAATACTTATTTTAAAATCTCAGGTGTCTTTCAAGTGAATATATTAGGTGAATGAGGATCAGATGAGAGTTTGTGAATTTGTGAATTAATGAATTTGTGCATTTTAATGTGTTCGCCAAAACAGAAATAGAAATTATGTAGAATCAATAAATTATGAATGAGTCTGATCACAAGTATTTTAAAATGTTATTTAATCTAATTGCAAGTACTTAATATTTGGAATCTGATTATGTAATCCAGATTACATGTAATAAGTCACTACCCAGCTCTGTGTGTGTATATATATATATATATATATATATATATATATATATGGTTGTATAATAATAATAATAATAATAATAATAATAATTAAATTGTTTTTTTTTTTTGTTTTTTTTTTCCAGTTAACCTATTATTGTGCTGGCTATTTTAAATTTTCATTTGTTATATTGACATTATTATAAAAATAGGCACACACAGTTATATATAAATATATTAAAAACTTACATTTGTGTGAGAAAAAAAAAAAAAAAAAAAAAATATATATATATATATATATATATATATATATATATATATATATATATATACATTTTTATTTAATTTATTTTTTTCTTCATCAGGAAATGGCATGATACAATTATCAGATTTTTTTTTTCTTCTTTTTAAATACATTCAAATGAGGACCACAAATGGTACACGATTTGTGTCGTTCTGTGAATTGTTACGTTAGAACAAGAGCTTTTAATTTACATTTCCTGAAATTTCATTTAAGCCTGGTGCCAGATCCCCACAGCTTTTCTCTAATAAGGTTAGTGCTTCTTTTCCAAAATATCTCAGATATGAAAATGGGGCGGTGAAAGTGAGAAAGCTGAGACAAAGATAATATATGCTAATACATGACTATCCTGCCATGACAGGTGATGCTATCCATGCAGGTTGGTGCTCTTAGCTACCCATAATACCTTGTGTTTTCTCAGGGCTTTGAGAACAAGGCCACACCAGGCGAAAGCTTCTGACACCCCAGAGCTACGATTAGCCCTTGAAGAGAAATCACCAGATTTATCAATAAACCCAGCGCAAACCCCATCCCGGAATTACTGTTGACTCTCCTCCAAAAATTCATTTACTTTTAACCCTCGTACACCACTGACCCATTTCCTGCAGTTTTGGAACTACAGTGGATGTGCGCTCTCCATGGCGCCCCAGTTTTGATTGTCTGCATCCAATTTATCCCATTCTTTCCCAGCATATTGGATTTATATTGTTATATAGGACTGAAGAGCTTCACAGACGAGTCAACAGGCTGTCTTTTCAGCCTCCCTCAAAACAACAGATGACTCAAAGTGGTTCAGAGGGAATTAAAAAAATAAAAAATAAACTGTGACATTCCTGAAACTGTATCCTGGCTCCAGTATAAACTTTATCCTGTGGCCAGAAATCTATAAAGTGAGTACAGGGTGGATTTGAGTGCTTGTGGACACATTATGCTGTTTCATCATGAGGTAACCCAACTCTGCCTGCGGCCATGTCTGAGTGAAAGAGGTTGTACTTCCATTAGATAAAAATCTACAAGGCCTCTCCCAGGTCGGAAAACGTAAACTAAAAGCCTCCTCATCTCTTCTTAGTAAACAGTCTGACAGATTATAACACTGGCTTCCTTGCTGTGTTACAGAAATGGATGACTATAAATCTCTAAAACAGCTTAGAGTAACTGCTTTTACTGTATATGATTTCAAAGTTACGAGAACTGCATATTTCCTCTCAGATGCTATTCTAGTATTAGACGGCACACCCACAGATCGCCCACAGTTCGTTCCCTTACCATCTGATGCATATACTCTACACAAAATTGGCAAGCGCTGGTAGAAAATCGGCAGCTCTAATCTGATTGGCTGGCTTGACGCAATTCCCAAGATTTGGCACTGGTTCGCCTGGAAACTAAATTGTGTTTACAACGTACCAGTTGGATACAATGAACGCTTTTGATGAAGGATGACTGGATTTGCCAAAGTTGGTTACTGGCATCAGGTCTTTGAAAGGCACTCAGGAGTTTGTTTGAGGCATTTAGTAGCAAGGCAGCTAGAAATATATACACACACACACACACATATATATATTCTAACAACACTCCTCCATTGCTTTGAATAATCGGAAAGCTTTAGTCTGCCAAATAAAGGTCGCAAATCAGAAAATGGTATCATTATAGAGGATCTTTAATGACTATGAAATGTAAATAAAATAATTAAATAATTAAAGGGGTCATGACATAAGAAATCAAAATTTGCCTTGATCTTTTGGCATTTAAGAGGTCTTTGTACCATTAAAACATCCTGCAACTTAAAACGTTCACCTCATTATAAACAAAGCATTTATTTAATCAAGCTCCAAAAATGCGTTGTTTGCATCTGAGGTGCAAGATGACATCACACAGGCACAAACATTTGCATAACCACTGCCTCCAGAGCAAGGCATCGACGAATAGTCATGTTCTCACCATAGGCCCCGCCCACTGGCGTTCAGTAACTTAACAGCTGATACGCTGAATGTGAGCGTCTAAACATTTTGTTTTGTAATCGAGGCAAAGTGTCATGGAGAGTTCACAAAGAAAGATGTTGAAAGATGAAGTGGTACTATATCTGACTGCAGCTGCATCACAAACCGTAAGTTAAATATTCCATAATGCTTTGAAATGACCATTCTTTTCTTTTCTTTTTTTGGATCATGCTGTCAAAACACTCACATGCAATAGTGAGGGGGCACTGATACTGTTTCTTATGCAACAATGTTAGCCAATCATAACAGTGGCCGATTACTGAGAAGCCTAAAGGACTCCTCCCTTAAAAACAAGTAATTTCAGACAGTAGGAGAGAATGAGGGTTGAAAACAATAATTTTTATTCATTTACTTTGTGTGTGTGTGTGTGTGTGTGTACTTGTTCTTTCTACATTGTGGGGACCAAATGTCCCCACAAGGATAGTAAAACCTGAAATTTTTGACATTGTGGGGACCGGCCTGCGGTTTTAAAAATGTTTTAAAAACATTTCACATATTCAAGATGTAAGGAAAATTTCGTCTTTACAGTTATAAAACATGATATTTTTACTTGTAATTTTTTTTTTTTTTTTTAGTGTAGACATTTTAGTCATTAGGTTATTTATTTATTTTGGTATGTATTATGTATTTGACTATGTATTATGTTTACGCAAAAAAAAAAAAAAAAAAAAAAAAGTAGTTTCGTTTTCCTGGATCTTTTGGTCCAGACCAAAAAAGAAAATGTTACATTTATTTCTGCTTTGCTAAGCGTTTACACTGTCATTTTAACACCAAACCAAAAGGTACAAAACAAAAGGGATAAGAATACAGTCACAAAAACAAAAACCTGAATGCACAAATTGTATGTGTGTGTGTGTGTACTTGTTTTTGCTACGCTGTGAGGACCAAATGTCCCCACAAGGATAGTAAAACCTGAAATTTTTCCCCACAATGTTAAAAAATTATTAAAAATAGTAAATGATGTTTATCTGAAAGTGTAACGATGCAAACATGTTTTCTGTAAGGGGTAGGTTTAGGGTTAGGGTTGGGTTAGGGGATAGACAATATCGTTTGGTCAGTATAAAATCTATAGAAGTCTATGGAAAGTCCCCGCAATTCACAAAAACAAACGTGTGTGTGTGTGTGTGTGTGTGCATTAGAGCCCGACCGATTTATCGGCAGGCCGATATTAGGCATTTTCCAAACTATCGGTATCGGCATTTATAATGGCCGATAAATGAATATTTCAAAAATAAAATAAAAACGGACGAAACACCCTTCAACCATGTCATGAGTGTTGGCGTTGTATAGTTTGTCCACCAGAGGGCACTCTACACCGTCCCTGTTGGCAACACTCGTGTATAACGCGCCACACATCCTGCAACCTGCTGATCCAGCCAGAGTCGGGCAGAGAGAACCAGTTATCCACGAGTGAGATCATCGGTGAAGTGTGTTCATGGTGAGTTGGTCACGAGACATACATTGCTTGAATAACAATTAAAAGAACATCCCCATCAGTTCTCTTAACTCAAATAAGCATGACAAAATTCGTGACTATCATGTCCAGTTTTGCTGCTGTTAAATAAGCCGAGAGTGAAGCGGAATTAGCTAGTAATTACGTTACGTTGTTACAGTGTAGTTGACTGACTGTCCTTTTAACTTTTGACAATGAGACTGAAGTATTTCTTTAATAGCGTGACAGTTATAGCAATGAGACGTATCATCTCTCCTTGGCCTGTTATATTGAAAATGTATGTTTTACAATTTGCAGTATGACGTTATCCATTGCTAAATTATGGCTCATCATAGACTAGCTAACCACAAAGCTAGCTAATGCCACTATCAGTGGAAGACCCCTAACGTTAACATTAACAAGCTTAGAAACCACAACGAACTTATTCTGCCTAAATAAAGTAATGATTACTGTATTTATAACTAGCATATCTCTAGTTACAGTCCCTGCATTGTAAAATGTAAGTTAGACTTGCGAGGAGTGAACATTTAGACATAGAGAAAAGTATCAAACGTAGCTTGTGCATAAAAGTTAGCTTTTCTTTTACATGTGTGTGAAATCCAATGACGCCAAGTGTGCGTTGCAGACTGTCGTTCAGCCGCAGCATTAACGAGTCACATAATGGATTTAGATCGCTAAATAGTAGGTTTTAGAAGGCAGGCAGCAACTGATGATTGAAAATGGTTTGATGTAGCTTGGTGGAAAGAATTTAAAAAGTGCAGGTAAAGGGATAAGCAAGCTGACATTGTAATTTTGACAATAAAAGAAACAAGTTTCTTTTTAAGATGCATTATCGTATTATGTTAGTTAAAACTCATAAATAACTACAAATAACTAGGGAAATCTGTTAATGTTTTGTTGCGCGTTTCCTAAATTAAAAAAAAAATAAAAATATCGGCCGATATATTTCGGAATATTGGATTTTAAAACCAATAAATATTTGTATCAATATCGGCCTTCAAAATCCTTTATCAGTCGGGCTCTAGTGTGCATATGCTATAACTCATGAAGGGCTCAAACAACGTGTAAAAGAATTGAAAGAGCGGCAGGAATTCATACAATGCAAATACAGACATCTGCCATAAGGACACAGTGCTTCTGACACCTGTATCAAACTGTAATGGGCAACATGACAATGTCCTGTGACAAGACAAACCATGCATTCTGTCCATATTCAGGGTCGCATTTTGTGACATCACATCCTACTCATTTAGATCCATGTTGTGCCATGTATCAGCTGAAATACACCAGAGTTCATTTTCAGTGGGCCTCGGGCCGTTTCTTTGGTGTGCACCAAGGTTCGGATAGTAGAATTTCCACGTATATAAATTAACTGCACTAAAGGCCTGTTTACACCTGGTCACTCCATGCATTTTCTTTGATCGGATTTCTATCTGATTTGTTATAACGTTTCCATTTACACTTCGTCACATAAGTGTCTTCGCAAAATAGATACAAATTCATTCTTCAATTTCAGTGCTATATGCAAATTGAACGGTGTTCACGTCAATGATATGCAACAGATATGCGCTGCATTTTATTCATTATCAGCTAATTTTAAGATCAAAGACCACAACAGGAGAGAGCGCAGCATTAGCACTGGAAATATAATATAATTATAGTGTACCTATAAAGAACGTACATGTAGGTATAAGGGAACAAAATGTTATATTTGGGTAATAAGGGGATAACAAACCAGATATTCAACCTGCAGAGAACTACATAAGTATACTGAATTTACGGTGTACGTTTCTGTAATTATAATGTACCTATAAAGAACGTACATGTAGGTATACGGGAACAATATGTTACGTTTTGGTAATAGAGAGTAACAACCAGATATACAACCTGCAAAGAACTGCGTAAGTAAACTAAAGTTATATTGTACCGACGTGTAAGTATAAGGGAACAATAGGTTACGTTTGGGTAATAAGGGGGTAGCAAACAGATATGCAAATAATTTATAATGGATTAATTTAAAAAAAAACTTAACAGGTACCTGTTCTATTAAATCGTACGTTTGGTGTATCTATACGTAAGCTTTTTAAAATTACTGGGAAATTATACTCTTGTTCCATGTAGTTACAGGGTAATTGTGCCCTCTGCGGGCTGTAAATTAAAGTGGCGATTGTTCCCCTCTTGTTCAACGAAGTTACAGGGTACAATACATATAACAACGCGACGTAAAATGTGGTTCCACAAAATGTACATTTATTTACATTTTTACAAACATTAAATGTACAATACTGACATATTTACATCATCTAAACATTTAACGTTTACTTAATATGAAATTATAACATTTCATTCTGTTCTGTGTGATTTCTGTTGCCAGCTCGTTTCCAAGAATAGGTCTACATAATGTTATCATGACTACACGTTAAACCCTTAAAATAAATAATATTTCTGCAATCGTTTAATCATCCATGTAATATTAACTTCGTTTGCCGTGGTGGAACACAAAGGCGTTTTCTCTAACATGCTGTGACTAACAATAGAACCATAAAATACACCGAACACGCATCATAATTACAAATTAAACCATTTTATTTGTGTGCTGTAACCCAGATCTTCAGAATCCATACGATTTGCGAGGACCAGAACCAAATTCAAGGCTTTGTCCGGCGATCTTCATCTCCATCTCTAGCAGCGAGTCCAGCAGCAACAGCCGTAAACCCGTGCTAAAGTGCATTTTGCGACAGGAAAATCGGACGTTCATTGGCTCTCGCCTGCATTCGCCACAGATTACGACATGCCGTGTTTCTGGTGAGATGTGTTGGAATGACGCGCGGGCGCCTTCGAGGAGTGGATCAGGACAATAATCTGGATAATATTTTCGGCGATTAACAATTTAAATTCTGCTCTCATCCTACTGCACCTCAAACCTACTGTATTCCGCCAGAGAGGACTGCGGCTGCAAACGCATCGTTATTTGGATTACTTTTTTGTATGGCTGTTGACATTTTTGCAATAAATAAATGATTGTGATTGCACTTTCCTGTTTTTTATATTTTTATTACTGTTCAGTCATAGTTAACGTTAGGTTTAGAGGTAGAAGTGGGATTAGCGACTACAAAAAATATTTTTAGATATATTTTCAGATTGTGTGTTTATGTATTGAACCTACCCTGTAACTTCCTTGAACAAGGGGGGAACAATCGCCACTTTAATTTACAGCCCGCAGATGGCACACTTACCCTGTAACTACATGGAACAAGAGTATAATTTCCCAGTAATTTAAAAAAGCTTACGTATAGATACACCAACCGTACGATTTAATAGAACAGGTACCTGTTAAGTTTTTAAGTAATTCCATTATAAATTATTGTATATCTGTTTGCTACCCCGTTATTACCCAAACGTAACATATTGCTCCCTTATACTTACACGTAGGTGCAATATAAATACGAAACATACGCTGTAACTTTAGTTTACTTACGCAGTTCTTTGCAGGTTGTATATCTGGTTGTTACTCTCTATTACCAAAACGTAACATATTGTTCCCGTATACCTACATGTACGCTCTTGAATAGGTACACTATAATTACAGAAACGTACACCGAAAATTCAGTATACTTATGTAGTTCTTTGCAGGTTGAATATCTGGTTTGTTATCCCCTTATTACCCAAATATAACATATTGTTCCCTTATACCTACATGTACGTTCTTTATAGGTACACTATAATTACAGAAACATACACCGTAAATTCAGTTTACTTACGTAGTTCTTTGCGGGTTGTAATCTAAAGCGTTACCTTTGTTTGTTTTGTTTTGTGCCCAGACCACCTCCTAAAGTGGTTTGAGTGATCAGATTTAAATGCGGGATTTATACCTGGTCTTTCACAATTGGATAGCTATTCGAACAGAGAAAACACATAAAGTGACCAGGTGTAAACATGCCCTAAGTTTATTTTAAACCTGCCTAGTGTAAACATGCCTTAAGTGGACCAGACTTTATGTCGATAGTCAAAAGTCTGCCTCTAAATTGTTACTCCAGTATGAAACACCTTTTACGTGTGATGAAAATACACATTTGTAATTGTTTTGCTCTGGCTGTGCGTTTAGGGCTGTTACAGTCACTGGACTCAGCATAGCTACAGGAGAAAACCACTGTGTGACATCTGAACCCTGCTCTGATCACGTGCCCTGCGACCTTTACTGCTTGGCCAGCATTGTGTACAATGTTGGTTTCCCTTGCCTGACCTTTATCCCTGAGTTTCTGATACAGAATCCAGAATCCACGAGCCAGAATTCTGAACCTTTCTGGCTAAGAGTCCCATGTCGTTTCTGATTATTGATTGCAGCAATGGAGACGGGGATCAACTCCTCAGCCATAGCAAATGCCTGGACTATTGATTCCAGTTCAAGCTGACAGAAAAATGATGAAATCCACCAGGCCTATAGACCCCCTGTGACAGGGTACTTATAACACTGATTTAAAATTACAGATTCGTTTACTGCCGTCTGGCACTGTATTACCCTTTAAACAGCTCTGAGCGCAAACACTTCAGAATATGACTCAGCAAGTCACAATTTAGGGTGTGTTTACACAACATTGATTGCACTAAAAATGGAAAAGTTTTTCCTTTGTGTTTTTTTTTTTTTTAAGTTTTGCAAACAGACAACATTGTCGAAACAATCCCCATTCACACAGATCAGCAAAAATGACTAAATTCGGTCAGTAGAGATTGACTGATACATCGATTTTACCGATAATTTTACCTATATTTAAGTATTTTACCATAATCAGACATAGGTTTTGTAATATCGGATTCACCAATAAACCGGTTTTGAGAATTGCATGCAGGCTCATCATTTTAGCACGTCTGCAGGGAGACGAGACAACAGGCTAGTTTATGCAGAATGGCTTTAAGAAATAGAGATAATCTACGATAAGATAATCCATCAAGTCCTGTCCCAATAAAGATGTAACTTTACATTAATTAAATAATACAGCCACAAATGAGCGCATGTTGGAAATAAAAGTGCTAAATTTCATTCTCTCTCTGTTGTCTATATGCTCATCATTAGTCTCGTGAAGTCGCTTTCACGCACTGGGTCGATGCTCAGAAATGCACCAGTACTGCCACTGCATGTAACTTTTAACATGATTTACTTGTTTAAAACGCCCTAAATTATATTAACATTTAGTATTATTTCACTAATAAACATCTAAATAAACACAACTCTATGGAAATTAATTATTTCTTATCTCCGCAAGCTATTGGAGTTTGAGTATAGTTTTGTGTAAATGCATAGGTAAACAGAGCTTTGTCAGCAGGCATTTCACAATCTAGAACGCCAAAAACATTGTTTAATAATTCTGATATAACATTCCAGTTGAGAAACGCAATAAAATACGATGTTTTGTTTGTTATATTTCAATATTCAAGATTTTTAGTTAATTAACATTATCCAGTAAATTATTATTTACTCTTTAGGCTATTAAACTGCTTATAAACCTACCAAAACTGTAGTTTAAAATGAAGTATTACATTTCTGCAAAGTTGATGACTCCCCTGTCCTTTATTTATTTTCTCAGTTTAAAAACATTAGACAATCTACAGGGTGGGCCATTTATATGGATACACCTTAATAAAATGGGAATGGTTGGTGATATTAACGTCCTGTTTGTGGCACATTAGTATATGTGAGGGGGCAAACTTTTCAAGATGGGTGGTGACCATGGTGGCCATTTTGAAGTCGGCCATCTTGGATCCAACTTTTGTTTTTTCAATAGGAAGAGGGTCATGTGACACATCAAACTTATTGGGAATTTCACAAGAAAAACAATGGTGTTGGTTTTAACGTAACTTTATTCTTTCATGAGTTATTTACAAGTTTCTGACCACTTATAAAATGTGTTCAATGTGCTGCCCATTGTGTTGGATTGTCAATGCAACCCTCTTCTCCTACTCTTCACACACTGATAGCAACACCGCAGGAGAAATGCCAGCACAGGCTTCCAGTATCCGTAGTTTCAGGTGCTGCACATCTCGTATCTTCACACCATAGACAATTGCCTTCAGATGACCCCAAAGATAAAAGTCTAAGGGGGTCAGATCGGGAGACCTTGGGGGCCATTGATGATGTGATGTGTGTTTCCCTCTTTATGCACTGAAGCTGGCACGTTCCCTGAGTTTTTCCAGCAAGATGGTGCACCACCACATTATGGGTGTCAGGTCCGAGCATTCCTAGATGAACAGTTTCCTGAAAAGTGGATTGGTCGTCGTGGGCCAGTTGAATGGCCCCCAAGGTCACCACCCATCTTGAAAAGTTTGCCCCCTCACATATACTAATGTGCCACAAACAGGACATTAATATCACCAACCATTCCCATTTTATTAAGGTGTATCCATATAAATGGCCCACCCTGTACATTTATTTTGCTTATTGTTAATATTAGTGTTGATGCTGAT
This sequence comes from Labeo rohita, assembly GCF_022985175.1. Classification (NCBI taxonomy): domain Eukaryota; kingdom Metazoa; phylum Chordata; class Actinopteri; order Cypriniformes; family Cyprinidae; genus Labeo; species Labeo rohita. The sequence continues at coordinate 31,181,171 of NC_066886.1, read as the reverse complement.
GCTTTTTTTATAAATAAAATGTTTTCATTGTTGTTTTGTTTTGTATGCAAGGAGGGAGTGATTGTTATAAATAAAACGGTTTGTTTAGTTCAGTAATCAATGTGTCAAAAACAAGTATAACAGTAAATCAGTTCTGCATATCAGTTATCGGGCACATAAACATGCAAATAACTGGTATCGATTATAAAAATATTGGACAATCACTACAGGCCAGTAGACGGATATGTCGCTTTGTAAAGAAACACTATGTTCCTACGCACATATGAATATAGACAACACGCAAGTCACAGTTTTCACAAATTTGCATTTTCGTAGGTTATATGATAGTGTCATTTTCCGAAACCCGTTTTCAAAAGTTTGAATTTTCAGGCCTCCAAAACATAGTTGTGTAAATGACCAACCAAAACGCATAAAAGGTTTCCATTTTTAGTTGAAAACAGTGTTGTGTAAACACCCTGAACTTTAAGTTCACATCCAAGTTGCACATCCAAGTTCCAGAGTTCACAGAATATAATGAAGTTAAACATGTTTGGAGAAAACACCCCCTCAGGACCTTATTATAGGTGATATTGGGATGAAGAACGAATTTAGGAAGGATTGAGGTAAGCAGTGTTAATCTTTTTCATTGTGACTGACAGGATTAATTGAACATGTTGTTCTCTAACTTGTGTTTGAATTCCATTTAACAGTGTCAGATTGTCAAAATGAATTTCATGTGATGAGAAATAAAATAAATGCGTAAATATTGGGAACCTCAGAGTCCATATAATTGCTTCCACAACACTTTAATTAAAAATGACAAAGGAAAGCTGGAGAATAATACAGCTTTCATTTTGTCATGTCTTGGAAACCAGTGGAATAATTACAATACAATTATTTGAACCGTAACATTGATATTGTTTAAGAAAAGCACAAAACCTCTCTCTGTCTACTCTGGCGCACATCGTGCTCTCATTCCATCATTCATTCACAAAAGTCATAAAATAGCTGTATATGATTTGTTCAAAACAGCCACAAAGCCTTTTGTTGTGTTTTCTTAATCTGTGTGTACTATTGTCTGCGCACGACATGCAGGTCTCTGCAGGATTCTGCTAATTAGACATCACACTGTGCTGCAACGTTGAGGAAAAAAAAAAGCAACATATTATGAGGGAGACAAGCTGCCGTGCAAACACTACAATTAACATGGTGTCTCAGGAAACAGCAGCATGCATCTTTTGATTGAAGAATTAAGAATCAAACTCTACTCTACATTTTGCAAATGTGTTGCCTGAATACATGGAATTTCTAAAATAGTAATTTCAAAAAATCCAGTGCATAAAAAAAAAAAAAAAAACACACACACTATGGTTGCATCTCAGTTTGCAAAAAAACTGTATTTTGCGCCGTTAGAATCAGTGTGTTCCCACACCAAGGTGCGTTTAAAATAGCATGCCAAAAGTAGTTGGATGATACTGTATACTATTTCTGTAAGATTGAGCATCTGTCCAAGTATTTTTTTTGTTTTTTGTTTTTTTTGGAAAATTTTCACAACCCCTCAAGTGATGGAAATGTATAATATTACAAGAGAATATAATTACTCTCTGCATTCACTGCTGTATTTATTTTTATAGGGTGACAGAACACCCTATAACTTAAACACTGTAAAAACCCAGTAAGACACTTAATCCAGTGATGAACAACAGTATTTAACTGAACATTTAGTTGTAAATGAGACAATAATATAATTTAAAATGCATTTTTATTTGTATCCACAGGGTTCAAATGATGTAAAATATCTGTAGTTGAAGTCAACATAAATTGCCGTTTATCTAGCACAATCCAGTTTGCTCCTGCTAAAATCAACAACATCATGACAGAAGAAATTATAGTTTACCGGTGTAGTGAGCTTGTGGTCTGAACTGAAAGTGATGAGTTAAAAATACAGTTTATTGTGAAATACTGCTGAGACAACATGCCTTTCTATTACACTGACTGGCTGAAGTAAAAAATGAAAGTCTGCATTTAAAGGGACAACTGAAGGGTTAGTTCACCCAAAAATTGATGCAGGAGCCTTAGTTCATCTTGGTTCATCTGTATATTCTGGTTTAAGTAAGGCTGGGCATAAAATTGCAAGTCATCCTCTCAGTCGAAGTGGTTACAAAGTCTGTTTTATGTACAGCATGTGCATTCCTTGCTTGTTAACAAAGCACAGCACATGCGCTTCTACATCAGAGCGACAACTCTGGTATCAGCAGCACTACACTCATGTCATTCAAGTCGTTTTTGTTTTCTTTGCAGACAAAAAGTAGCTTCATAACATTATGGCTAAACCACTGATGTCCTTACTACCTTTCTGGGTCTTGAACGTGTCAGTTGCGTTGCTGTCTGTACGGGGTCAGATAGCTCTCAGATTTCATCAAAAATATCTTAATTTGTCTTCTGAAGATGAATGAAGGTCTTACAAGCTTGGAATGAGGGTGAGTAATAATGACAGAATTTTCATTTTTGGGTGAACTTTTAACACAAAATACATGAACTGCTAAAATATATATCTTGAATGCAATGCAAACTGATTTATATAGAAGTTTCCATTAGAGGTTGACCGATGTATCGGTTTTGCCGATTAATCGGCACCGATAGTTGATTGGCAGAACTCTCGGTTATCAGCAAAAATCCATGCCAATAGTTTTTTTTAGGGTTAGGTCCTTTGCTGGAGCGGCTGAGAATGTCGTCATTATACAGCGAAGTCCCTATAGTCTTTGTTATACAGCATGAGAGCGGCCTCTAGTGGTGGAAATCACTGACAGCACGTGCCGTTTGTTTAGACACGTGACACTGCACGCTGCACAGAGCGGGACACTTCAAAGGCAGATTTAAAACATCGACAACGAAACGGTGTACAGTATAGTGTAGTGCATGTTTTCATGTCATTACTAAGCGATGAATTTGTTGACTAGATACTGCATTAGTGGAGAAAGAACAGCAGTATACTTTTGCCCATTTGGTGGTCAAATAAAGTCTTGTAGACCGCCGCTTGAATTGAATGCGACGCGTCCAGTGTGTGTGATACCAGATAGCTGCGAGTTCTTTTAGACGCTGTACTTTTGCCCGTTGTGTGACTAACATATTTTTATATTTTGATTAGATAACCACAAATGTTCTACAATAAAAGCAGTTAAATTGTGAAACTACACAGTATCCATATGTATGCAGTTTCAATACTGTGGCCTTTGTGTAGATATTTAAAGATGGCCATCTTTAGCTTGATTGCTGATGTAATGGTAAGACTTTACAATACGAGTCCATTTGTAACATTAAGATTGATAAAAGCTGTAGAATAAAAGTATTGTTCCTTGTTAGAGTGTGTTAATTTCAGCATTTACTGATATATTTTAAAAATTTTAGTTGCTTTTGTTAACATTAATGAACAATGAACTAACTGTAATGATCAATATATAATTAATATTAATATTTTATTCATTTACAAAGTATGGTTCAGTAGGCTACTTTAAAAAAAAAAAATAGCAGAGCACTATTTATATTCCGTTCAGCATCCATTTAAAAAACTGTCGGTCGATTAATCGGTATCGGCCAGTGTGGTCCAACCTAGTTATCGGTATCGGTAAAATCCAATATCGGTCAACCTCTAGTTTCTTTCAAACGTTGGCATAATATTAGGCAGAGTAAATGATGACAGAAGCTTTTGGTGGTCTGTTTAAAATTGAACAACTAATTTTGAGAGAAACAGGGCATAAATAAATAAAAATGGCGGGATTTGATTTTATTAGGCATGGCTCGATACCACTTTTTCTTATCCATTACAAATACCAATACTGCAACCTTGAATATCTGCTGATACCAGTGCCAATCTGATTCCATTTTTTCTTGATATATTCAAAATATCCTCAACTAACAGACATCCCACACCATTCAGAATCACCAATAAACTAAACAAAATAAACAAAATACAGTGGTTTTAAACAAAAGCACACACCTTTATGTTCAGACAATGCATAATAATGGGAACTTTGGAACATCTTGGAGAAAGTTTTACCATGTTGACTGTCAGAACGTCAAACGTAACATGATGTTTGAATGCTGAACTGGTTTTCCATCAGCTTAAACGGAACAAACTAATAAACTGTTCCACAGATAAAGCTAGAATATAGTGCACAAAAAAACATTTATGATGCTTTTATAATATTGTCTTAACAGTAACAAACATATTGGATTTGGATCGGTTCCATCTCATCAATACCTGATCTGATAAAAAAAAAAAGGTTTATATGGGACCAGTACCAATATTGAGTATCGAAACAGCACAATCCTAGATGTTACTAATTGGGAATTGATTATATTGCATTTTTTTAAAATAATAATTTTAATAAATACCACAAATAAATCAATTACAATGATAGCCAAAATCATGGGTTTGATTCCTAGGAAAGGCAAGGACTGATAAAATGTGTACCTTAAATGCATTGGTTGCTTTGGATAAAAGTGTCTAGTAAATGTAATAACGGACTGTTATTAGTAACATAAACAGGGTGAATTTTCATTTCATATAAAAAAAGAGGTACCTGCATGGGGTATTTCTATCTTTATTTGTCTCCCTCATTTACCTCCAAGGAATAGGTAGATGAATGGAGGAGGAAGGCCAAGAAATGCTGTTAACCTCTCCAATCCCCTCTCATCTTCAGACAACCAATGCTTATCCATTTGACAGCAGCCAATCTGCCACCAGATTTTTCGCACCTTTCCTGGGAGATGGTTTCGCTTGTTATATAAGTTTAATTTCGGATCACTTCAGAGACATGCCCTTTATCAAACGCCAACTGAAATGAAAAGCAAGCATTTATGTGCGTTCAAACAGAGCTGCAGGAGTGTAATTAAAAAAACAGAGGATGGAAATAAGCACTCTACCTCTATCTTAAAATGACCCGATGTGAAGCATACTTTCACTGAAGGGCTCTTCTGAAGATGGAGGGGGAGACATCCCTGATCCATCTCAGACCTTTTTACCTGTGATGAGCAGCTGAATGAGGTTAGCTGCGATCAGTTGTTACAATCAAGCTCTGAGAACCTTCCCTTCTGCATGGAGACGGTGGCTCTTAGCATCAATGATTTATGCGAGTTATGATTAGGGTCGCGGCAGTGCGGCTCGTCGCTCGCCTTAAGTGTGACCCACGCAGGCCGTTCTCTGCGTTTTCATTCATCACTTTCAATCATGGCTATTGGACCGGGCTGGAGGATTATTTAAGCCAAAGACCGCTTTAAACGAGTGCTGTACTCCACTAACTTTAATGTGTGAAAGAATAACGCTTTACTCATCCTGACAGGAATTATCTCTTGAGGTTTCCCATGATTCAGTAAGGAATACAGATGAAATGGCAGTGCAAATGAAAGGCCATGGTGTTTAATTAATCAGTTTAGCATAAGCGTTATTGGAGAAGTGTGATGGTGTTATTCATAACTAAGAGAAAATTGCTCTTATATTGTATCAGCCTGAAAGATCTGTCATTTATTTGTTTCTTTTAGTTTTTAATGCACAATATTTTTAGGTTTTAAAGGAGGCATTGGTTTGCTTTATTTAGTGCACAGCTGGAGTCGTTTTGAAAGATGCACTGATTTGGATGTTTGCTGTAAAAAGAACAATGGTGCTTGTAACAATGTTTCCTGCATCGATATTCAGCGGCGGTTCATGAGTAGTGAGCTTGCATTCTGAAATGAATGTTATGACAAAACACTTTGCTGTTGCTTTGTTTTTACTGGTTGCACATGAAAACAAAGCGACTCACAAGTTTTACAAGTTATCAGTAAGAATAAATCCAATGAATTCCTCACTGAATGAATCTCAGCTGCAAAACCAGCATTCGGATGAAAGTTCTGCAATAACGCTGACATATTATTGAGTGAAACAAGATATTCAACAAGACAAAATGTAGACCAAGACAATTTTTTATCCATCAGGAATTGCAGTGGATTGTAAAAAGTGAGTGTTCTTAGCAAAATAAAGGCAACTGGGGTGCCAGCTAAAGGAAGCAGAACATGTTGTTGCATTTGGGATAAAAGTTTAAGACAAACTTTTATAGCATCAAAATAACTTATACAGATAATTCATGGCTGCAATTCAATAGAAAAATAGTGTTCAAATTAGCTTCACACATTTTCCTTGATTTTCTCCTTATATTAATGCTGTCAAAATCGGCGTGTTAATTTTTCCAGTTTACTGGCATTTACTGCAATCAAAACTGCTTCTTCTGTCTGTCTTTTTTTCCTTGACAAGAAGTGTTTATTTAGTCATATTTATGACAACATCAAACGGGATACTTCACTTCAGTGCTAGGCACTAGTCAAACAAGTGAACTGTGGTCAGATGAGATGCTGTCAGGACATTCGTCATTAAAAACAAATGTACCTGTCCTGTCAGCCGTTACTCTGCGCTTGTAGCATGTGAGCCTCAATTGCACGCACAAATGCGGCAGTGTGCACTGTAGCCTGTATAATTTCATATTAAAGTGCAGATGAAAATAAGAGCATGTTTGTCAGATCTGCATTACATCAGCAGCAGCAGCTCTTAAAGTAATAGCAGCCAAAAACCTAACCCAGCTGCTGTGATGTCCATTCATCAAAGAACAAAAGAAGAAAAAGGAAGTCAATAACTTTTGTAGCTTTAAGGATTAATCAATACTTAATTTAATAGTTAGTGTTTGATGACTTATTCAATTTCTGCATATTTCCCACTCGCTGAAGGGTACAGGTAAATAATGGGTTTATGTGAAGACTGTTTTAAAGGAGAAGTTCACTTCCAAAACATTAACAGATACAAAACATGTACTCACCCCCTTGTCATCCAAGATGTTCATGTCTTTCTTTCTTCAATCAATAAGAAATTATGTTTCTTGAGGAAAACATTTCAGGAACGTTCTCCATATAGTGGACTTCAATGGTGCCCCCAAGTTTAAACTTCCAAAATGCAGTTTAAATGCAGCTTCAAATGACTCTAAATGATCCTAGCCGAGGAAGAAGGGTCTTATCTAGCGAAGCGATCTGTCATTTTCAAAACAAACTGACAATGTATATACTTTTTAACCTCAAATGCTCATCTACAATGCACATGCGTAGTCTCTGTAATCCGGGTCAATACAGTTAGGGTATGTCGAAAAACTCCCGTCTCGTTTTCTTCTTCAACGTCAAAATCGTCCTACGACGCTGTTTTACCTTTTTGTGTAAAGGGCTGATCTTCTTTGCATGTTCACCTTGTAAACACTGGGTTGGTACTTCCGCAGCAATGTAGAATGATTTTGAAGTTGGGGAGGAAACGAGATGGGAGTTTTTCAACATACCCTAACTGTATTGACCGTATTGCACCGGAAAAAAAAAAAAAAAAAAAAAAAAAAAAAAAAATCATGCAGACTTAGACAAGACAAGTGTTTGAGGTTAAAAAGTATATAAATTGTCAATTTGTTTCGAAAATGACAGATTGTTTTGCTAGATAAGACCCTTCATCCTTGGCTGGGGTCATTTAGAACAATTTAAAGCTGCATTTTTAACTGTATTTTTGAAGTTCAAACTTGGTGGCACCATTGAAGTCCATTATATGGAGATAATTCCTGAATTATTTTCCTCAAGAAACATTTTGTATCGACTGAAGAAAGAATAACACAAACATCTTGGATGACAAGGGGGTAAGTAAATTATCTTTAAATTTTTGTTCTAGAAGTGAACTTCTCCTTTAAGTTAATTGAAAATTGATTTTTTTTTGTTGTTGTTGTTGTTAAGTCCAATAAATGAAAAAAAATGATAGCTTTTGATTATATTGTTATGTTGAATGGCTATAGTCAATTGATAATTATTAGAAAAAAAAAAAAAATATATATATATATATATATATATATATATATGTGTGTGTGTGTGTGTGTGTACATGTATATGTTGTTTTTACATTAATTTGAAGATTGATCATGACATCACTGCAATATAAAAGTATATTTAAAAACTGTTATGTTAGTTGGGATTAATGGTGATTAATTAAAAAAAAAAAATTATTAATCAATTAACAGCACTATATATATATATATATATATATATATATATACAGACAAATAAATTGAATAAGTTCAATATATAACACAGCCTGGCATTTTTATTCACCTCTTCAACCATAAACCCCACATTTCAGAAGAGCCCTACTGCAGTACCTGCCAGGCCTGATGTTTATTTATGCTTAAATTATTGAACAGAAGTAACCAGGAGTGCCGCATTCGTCAATATGGAAGTAGCCCACTCAATATCATGGCCATCCATCTATTAGCCGTGTACGTGAGTCCCACCATCTGTAGTAATTATCTTAATGTCTCACTTTATGTTTATAGTAAGGGAGGAACAAATCTGTGTTGATTTAATTCACTGAAACACAGTTCACTATAAACTATTAAAGAGGTCACATACAATAGTGCCATTAAATGAGATTCAGACATGAAGCGGCAACAACAACAGCCGTCGCAGCAACAACTGCAGTACAATTTCTTTCAAAATAAGATTTGATAAAACAAAATGCTCACTTGACATAATTTCAGTAAACAGAGGCTCTGCATGTCATAGCGCATGAGCATCAGACTTTTTTTTTTTTATATATGATTAATAACCTTCCCTGACATTTCCAACACGATTCGCCCAACAGAATGCATTTTCTTATTAGACAGATCACTCGTCCTCCACAAATTCAAGACGACGTGCATTTTATTTTGGTCTTGTCCTCAAAACAGTCCATGTGTTTTCCTTGTATTAGTCAGTGTTCTAAATATCAAGCAATGAGAATCAACAAACTGTATATTATGTGATTTAATGCTACAGACAGAGTGGTCAGGTGGGCTAGGACAACAAATTATGGGCTAAACATTTTGATTTGTCAAAAAACACACAGGAATATGCTAGTTGTACACCAATTTGTACAAGCTAAAGACAAAATTAGGATGGCAAAAGTGCTGGTTCTTTGATACAAAGTTATTAATATTAAAAAGAAAAGAAAAAATAGTATTTAAAATAACTATACCAGTGTATTTACAGCATCAAGAGTGCCAAATACCAGCAAAATTGGCAGATTCTTTTGAATTCTCACTAATGCAATGAATAATTAATAATAATTGTAATATTTGTAAACACTCAGTAATAACGCCTTTTTTAAAAAAAGAAAAAAAGCTGAGTCTACAATACAATAAAATTGATGAAAAAAATATAAAATGAAAATTGTGAAAAACATGTAAGGGCAATAACCCCCTTCTTAAAAATATAAAATATAAAAGCTCAGTATCAGTATTTCAGGAACAATGGCTCAATAAAATTCAGGCCACGTATTCACTCATCTCTCCTCGTTTCACTCCTGATGTCCTTGCGAGATGACGGGTAAGATGTCAAATGATTTTATGATCTTCTTTTTTAAGAAATACAAAAAAGACAACGTGCCACTTTCAAACTCCACGCAAAAGTTAAACTATTGCTTTTTTGTGAAGAACACAAGAATCAAAAAAAGGACAAAATGATAAAAATCATCATCTTTGACTTGCCGCTGAGAACCCCTGCGGAATGCACATGGAAGTTGCAAAACATGAAATAAAGAGTTAAATAAATATAAAAGTGGATGAATGACAGCTCAATGGACATTTCATCCTCCCAGCATTCAGTCATCACAAGCGAGCGCTGGGACGATCCGGGAAACGCTGACATTTCTGGGGCGGCTGGATAAGTGACACCTGCAGTGAGGGGCGGCATGCACGTTTGGTCAGTAAAGGGATTACTGGGATGTCCTTTAAGAGAACTATGAATCTCATAAACACAAAGCCAAACACAAAAGTGTTTATTGAAAGCCCAGGGATTTTAAGGTCAGTCAATTTCAGGGTTCCCCCCCCCCCCTCGGTATCGCTTTCTTTTGCTTCTCAAGCTCAGGTAGCCTTTTTATTAGTCCATTTCTTGTGTCAAAAAGAAGCTGGTGTGCGATTCATCAAATCCTCTGCATTCATTAAATGGATATTGAGAACGTTATTACAGTACTAAACTATATCATACATTTACACCTAATGAAAATATATGTTCATGTAAAACAAACAAGATTTATGATTATGTTGTTCATTTGTTTGTACACATGAATGAAGAATCAACATAAAAGTACAGCCAAGTACAGGTGCGGGTAAAGTCTCTCTCTCTTGCACTCTCGCTCGCTCTCTTACACGCATAATATAACTTGATTCAGCTAAAATTACAGCTATAAAAACTTTTCTAATGCTGAGCATTGGAATGTGAATAGATATTAAAATAAAATTACTATAGGCTTGTGCATATAACTTATCTTCATTACTAATGCAGGCTATACAAAAGCTTTGTACTTTGCAGGCATGGTGTTTTTTGGCCTGTACTTGATTAAAAAAAAAAAACAATCCTGAAGTTACATAAAAAGGTACTACGATGTCAATTAAATTTAATAGGTTAAACAAACAAATAAATATATGTTCACAAAAATTATAAAACGATAATAATAATAATCCAAAACAAACATTAGTATATTTACAGCTACAGAAACATAAAATATATGTGAATCTTAAAGACGATTATATTATAACAATATTCGTATTGTTACACTTTTACCATTTCACAAATGTTCCTGAATCCTACCCCAAACCTAAACATAACCATACTAGAGAGAACATAAAACTAATACATGCAATGTGTATGTAACAGAAATGTGTATTTCAGTTACAGTTTTAGTAATATACCAATAAAAAGGTATTTGAACCACTAATCCCCTCTATCTAAACCATACTATAACAAATAAAAATAAATATACAATAGAAATCATTAAAAGCATAACAGACACACATGCAATCACATTCATTTATTTATTGCAAAAATGTCAAAAACTGATGTGTTATAATGATGTGTTGCATGCATTTGCAGTCCTCTCTGGCAGACTACAATATTTCTGTGTAACAAACAGAGCAAAATTTAAGATTTTAAGATTCAAAATCCTATCTTGTTTCATTCTGTGAAGGCATGCATTTCTCATTCAAATGCACATCACTCCAAACATAGCATAAAATGGATTACTTTTGTGGTTTTATGTAGATTTTTGGTGTATTTTAAGAGTCTATACTGAGAAAATGTGAAATCTGTGTTCTGCAGCAAGCAAAATAAATATACCTTCAGTAAAGCCTAAACTATTACAGAAATGTTGTTCATTTTAAAGTTTTAAACTGCATTCTTATTTAACATTTTGCAATCCTTCACTGGTCACACAGAACAGAACAAATGTTATAATTTCTCAGTACATAAATGAAAAAAACTATATTTAATAAATCACATTACAAACAATGTCAATACGACAACTGTATATAGTGTTGGGAAAAGTTACTTTTAAAAGTAATGCATTACAATATTGAGTTACTCCCTAAAAAAGTAACTAATTACATTAGTTACTTTTTATGGAAAGCAATGCACTATTTTACTTTTGCGTTACTTTTTTAATCTGGGCAGGGCTTGCTTGTTTGTTTTTAATATAAAAAGTTATATTTTTGTTAAATGTAAAAGCCTTTTCACACCAAAAGCCTCAGGCTTTGAGAACAGTGAATTTAAGTCTGTACAGTAGACCGCAGAAGAAAAACAGTCAACTCTTCCGCAATAAAAAAAATAAAAAAATAAAAATACATAAAGGATATTTGTGTTATTTAACATTTACTTATTGCAGGTTTGCGTCATATTCTGAGTTAAATTTCACTTTTTTATTCATTTTGAGCAATACTGAATCTGTTTTATGTGAGTGAGATGAATTTAATGCATGTTGACATTTATTCTAGAACTAACATCTTACTCCTGATTTCTCTCAACATGGGGACAGAAGAGCTTTTAATCAATAAATGGGGGGAAAAATAACTGGTGATACTTATTTGAAAAAAAAAAAAAACAGATATTTTCTTGTCAATTAAAAAGTAATGTTACTTTACTAGTTACTTGGAAAAAGTAATAATATTACGTAACGTTACCCCCGACACTGACTGTATATAATATAAAAATATTAATGCCACAAATTACTCTTAAGTGATACATGTAAGTACTCTATTAGTACACATTAGTATTTTAAAGGGGACAATTGGACGCATATATATACGTATATGTTTTTTTTTTTTGTTTTTTTTCTTATTGTAATCTGAATGTTTTTTCGCTGAGGATGCAAAAGCATCTGTCAAAGTGCCTGACAGGGCAAGCCATTACGCTAATGCATTAAGCTTAAAGCTTAAAGAAACACTCCACGTTTTTTGAAAATAGGCTAATTTTCCAACTCCCCTAGAGTTAAACAGTTGAGTTTTAGCATTTTCGAATCCATTCAGCCGACCTCTAGGTCTGGCGGTAGCACTTTTAGCATAGCTTAGCATAGACCATTGAATCTGATTAGACCGTTAGCCTCTTGCTCAAAAATGACCATATATAATGACAATATTTTTCCTATTTAAAACTTGACTCTTCTGTAATTACATCGTGGACTAAGACTGATGGAAAATGAAAAGTTGTGATTTTCTAGGCTGATATGGCTAGGAACTATACTCTCATTCCGCTCTCATTCCGGTGTAATAATCAAGGAACTTTGCTGCCGTACCATGGGTGCAGCAGGCGCAGCAAAGTTCCTTGATTATTACACCGAAATGAGAGTATAGTTCCTAGCCATATCAACTTAGAAAATCACAACTTTTCATTTTCCATCAGTCTTAGTCCACGATGTAACTACAGAAGAGTCACAATGTAACTACAGGAGTTTTAAATAGGAAAAATATCGAAACTCTTTGGTCATTTTTGAGCGAGATGTGATCGGTCTAATCGGATTCAATGATCTATGTTAAGCTATGCTAAAAGTGATACTGCCAGACCCGGAGATCAGCTGAATGGATTCAAAAATGGTAAAACTCAACTGTTTAACTGTAGGGGAGTTGGAAAATGAGCCTATTTTCAAAGAAAGTGGAGTGTTCCTTCAAAATAAAGAATTCTCATGTCAAAACATCCATTTGCACATAAGCAATGGTATCAGCAAACACAGTTCATTCTTAGTGAATTTCCCCCCTCAGAGACTGTCTGAAAAGATGCTGTTCTCTGGGGAAATAACAGGCACAGGAGAACCCAGAATAACCAGACATGTATCTCTCAGGCTTCTCCAAATATGAAAGCCTCCAAATTTGGGCTTGTTTTCATAGTGGAAAATGGCAGGTAACAAACATTTATGACTCCACTGTCATCTGTAAAACTGAGGGTAAGAAGTTGTGTCTCAAAGTAATCGATGTTTGAATGTGAAAGTCTATTTATGCATTTTCACTCAGAGTTTGTGACGCGACAAATGCTTTTTAATTTATATGATTTGTTGATGTATCACATAAAGTCAGAATGACCACAATCAAAGTGACAAGCTATGGAAAACAGATTGAAAGTAAAAAGCCATTCTGACAGCAGATGTTTCTGTGTGTCTGTTCATTATTACTGACAGCTCAGTGTTTCCACTACCATTATATAAGGAAGGCGCCCCCGCAAATTCTACCAAGGGTGAACAGTATTTCCACAATCAAAATGTGAAGATATGTGTAATTTTATACCTATCATAAAAGAGTTGTTTGGATAGAATTTCATTTTTATATATATTGCTCTAATTAAAATCTGTGAAGCTGTTGTCAATGGAAGCACCATCTCTGAAAAGGAAAGAAAAGAAAAGAAAAGAAAACGCAGGTCATCTGATTTTCTCAACTATATTATTTAAGTGATCAATGCACCAAAATTGTGCTTCTCTTCTAAACTTTTTTTTAATTAATGTCTAATTCTCTAAAATGTGCAATCTGCTACATTACATTATGTAGGGCGAATGTCAACCAATCAAGTACTTGAAAAGACTTCTGCTGTTGACATTACTGAAACTGTTTTCCCTGCATGCATTGCATGGAAATGCATAAACATTTTATGCAATTATGCATTGCATAAACATGTTGAAATTAAATATTGTTTTATGTGTTTTTGAGCAAGATGAGAAGAGTCGAGACTTGATAGTGTTTAATTATGATGGGATTTATAACAGTTTTTTAATTACACTTGGCTGCCACTGTGGTGAAAAGTGGAGCTAAGGCTGAGAAGAAATGCATAAAAATTAATTTTTGCTGCATTACTGAACAATCATTTTATTATTTAGTATTTAGCATGCTAATATCTGCTAAAACAGTTGATTTAGAATTAATCCTGTCCGGGAATTCATATAAACTCACTCACATTACTTAAATAGGTCACTTAGAAATAACTTTACTCCATGATGTTGAAGATATGTGCACAAACTATGTTTGTTTAACATTTTGAGTCATCTGGAACCGATTTACATGTTTAAATCATGTAAATCCAACAATGTTTTGTCATTATGATACTGCAGCAGTACTTTATAAAAAACTTTGTCTTGGTCAGAAAAGAACAGTTCAGTTCAATATCAATTTCACAGCAAAAGCGTCCAGTCAAGACTGATGGATTCCTTCCAATCATGTGACATGGGAAAGCATCAAAGCAGCCAAAAAAGTTGAATATGGTTTGCTGAAAACGTAAACCATTCACAACACCCACTTCAATGTCCAACTGGACTTCTTTTTATACTATACAGGGAATATTTTGGGAAACAAAGCCTTCTAATTCCTCTAGGTAGATTCAGTCGTTAACATCCCAAGCTTCATTACCTCTAACTCTTAAAACATAAATCCAGAAAACCAAAGCCAATCCACCCACATCTCTCGGTTCATTCAATGCAAAAAGCAGCGGGTTCTGTTGCCAAGTCATTCAGCGGGCCGCTTTTCCACGCAGCACTGTGGAACAATAGTTTCATATCTGTAACGAGAGTGCTTCAGCTCAAGTCAAGTTCAGAATGGAGTTTTAATGGCACGGTGATCAGGCGTTCGAGAAAACGAGTGCTTTCTTCCGGCAAAAGGCGGCTCAATTAACACATCCACTCAAAACGACACAGTAGAAGAAGAAAAAAAAAAAAAAAAAAAAACACCCACACATATTTAGCACACCCACTGCTGTCCCTCCACTGAATAAAGGTCACACGGACACTTATCGACATTTCTCAAATGTTGTCTTTGATTCTGGATACTAAAGAGATAGTCGGTCTCATTCGCTAACAATTGTATGGATTATTTGTTATTTGTACACACAAGTGAATAGTATGCACCTGAATTTGTTATCAGTCTTGTTCTAACTTTAATTTATTGGCATAAAACACCATCTACATATAAGAGCTTTCCATACAACCTTTCATCACTCTCGTCAAACATAAAGACGCACTCTCACTTGATCTTTGAGTAATGAAGAAATGAAGAAATATTATTTTATAAAAATATTAGCTGTAGGTATGGGTGATATTTCTATCCCCAGGACATTATATGTACTAATACGCATAAAAATAACTATTAAATAGATTTTGTTGTTACGCTAATTGTCCTGCACATCAATTTGAATGCAAATTTAAAATATTTAATTAAAAAAGTTATTAAAAACTACCTAAAACATTGAAAATATAGCATTTGAACATGTCCCCAGTGTCTAATGCTACACTTTAAATTAAAATAGAATGTTTAAAAACCTTCAGAAATAATTTTTGTTTTGCATTTTCATATCCCATCTGTGCTTTAAATACATTTATTTTAAAATAAATCTATAATAGTTTAAATAAAACACATATTTTAGTCATGTCCCTAGGTTTTCATTCAATGTTAGCACATTCCACTCTCTAAAACCTGGTAAAATTTCACAAGACCCATTTTCAATATAATATTACATCATCTAGATGTTCTGAAGACAATGACGTGACTGAAAGCATGTGGTCTAATTTTCTTTTCTGTAGATTTGATGATATTGTAATGGTGGCTGGGTGCGTCATTATAAATATTCTGTCCTGTTACCTAAATTATTTCTTAGATGTTACTTGTTTATTTGAATAAATACAAATCTTTGGTGAATCAATATAATTTGCTGAGTATCCTGATAATATTAATGTACTCCATGTGGCTATATTATATGCATTTGCTAATTTTATCCTAAAATCTCTATCCTGTTACTTTCAGTCCTGTTACTCATATACTCACATATCCTGCACTTCTATACAGCAACTGAGTAATAGTAACAGGAATGAGTGATTTATTAATGTAGATATTAGGCTACATCCATAATAATCTTTTTCTCAACATTTTGGCCTTCTATCCACACCGAAACAATGTTTTTTCCCCAGAGAAAAGGTGATTGTTCCTGCATTGTTGTTTAATATTACATTCCTGCAAGTATGACAGAACACGTACTTGCAATTTTTGTCCTGTGGCAATTATGTATTAGACCCATGCATGGAATGTTGTTTGACTGTGACCTGCACTGTAAGAAAACAATATCCACAGGGGAAAAAAAACAAAAAAACAAAACAAAAAAAAAAAAAAAAACTGAAAAGGCATTATTTTTAGTTTATTATTTTTCATATCACTTTTAATTTAATATTTAATATTTAATATTTATTATTTTTCATTATTTATATCTTATCTCACAGCCCCTCCTCCACCTCTAAACATAACCTCTGCAAACCACTATATTTAAATAGAAGCTCACTAGTCAGTGTTCAACACTCCTCACTATATCAGTGTGAGCATTAACACCACATGTGTAGTCAAACCTATACTGTAAAAATTTTCTCTAGTTTCGACTTAAAAACGTAAGTTCAGCAGCTGCCTTAAAATTTTAAGTTAAATCAACTTAAAAGTACAAGTAACTTCAACTCACTACAATAAAATAAGTTTAAATGACTTCTAATTTTAAGTTGATTTAACTGGAAATGTTAAGGCAGCTACTAAACTTTTTTTTTTTTTTTTTTCTTTTTTTAAAGTTGAAACTGGTACAAAACTTTTGTATATACAGTGTATATGCTAATATAAAATATACTCTTTCCTGTTACCCAGTTTCATTCCTGTTGCTAAATAGTTTTTCCTTAAAACAATAAAGTTAAACTACTATTTTTTTTTTAATTAAGTTTGGTCCATCATTTATACCATTGTTTAATAAATTGCATCACAGAAAATTGATAAGCTTGAGGTTTGAGTCACCTTTAAAATAAATCTGTATTGATCCATCTCAGGTAACTTTATTTATTATAATTATTATTATTATTATTATTTTTTTTAATTTTAAAGTGGAAGATGGATGCATTTTTTCTCAGTCCTGTTACCAAAACTTTTATGTCTTTTAAAAGGCATGTTTAAAAATATGTCAAGAAATTCCTTCATTTTCCCCCCAGGCAGGTGTTTATTTTGTGTGTATATGTTGGCATTTGAACAAAAAACCTTTATTTTGTGGAAAACCCAGTGATCAAAATTAAAGAACAGTAACCGCTGTAGTACGAAAGAGGATTACAGCTAAAAACTTGGAGGGTTACAGCTGTCAGAAATTAGTAGGAAGTGTAGAAGCCCTTGCTTTGAATGACTTCAGGACATCTGCGGGTGCAGGACATAATTAGTTTCTTAAACCACACTGGTGTGATCTTGGTCCACTCTTCTTCCACTCTCTTCCATAGTTCAGTAACTGTAGAGGGTTTCTTAGCTATAACTTTGTCGCCAAGGATTTTTCAGAGATTTTCAGTCGGGTTTAGATCAGGACCCTGGCCAGGCCATCTCATTATTTCAATGTTCTTAGCTTCAAGAAACTGTTTTACTTTTTTTTTTTTTTTTCAGTGTGATGGGGGCTTTGTTCTCCATGAAAATTGCAGGCTTGCAGGTGCCTGCAGAGGAAGGTACTGCATGTTGCTGAAGGAGGTTCTGATAAACATTTGTATTCACCCTGCCATGTAGCTGTATAAAAGTCCCAACATCTTCCAAACCATGACACTTCCTCCTCCACCTTTCACTGACTTCTTTACACACTTGGGGTTCAGTCTTTCCTCAGTTTGATGCAGAACAAAATGTTTCCCATCAGAGCCAAATAAATTAAACTTGCTCTCATCACTAGAGTGAACTCTGGACCAGTTCTCCTCTTTCCACACAACATGCTCCTCAGTAAAGGTGAGCTTAGCCTTTAAAATCTTTCTGCTAATGAGAGGCTTGGTCACTACAGAGAGCACTTTCAGTCCAACTTTGCTTAAATATGCTGAGAGAGATCCTTACCCTGTTCAGCAATGAACTGGCAAACAATTCCAGCTGCAGTGTTGAACCGATTCCCCATTGAGAGTCTTAGCATTATCCTGTCTTCTTGTGCATTTGTCTCACGTGGACGATTAGATTTTTGGGGGGAACTTGAATTAAATAGTGTTATTGTAAATCTGCAATACTTGAGAAATCACAGGCTTTGAATGACCAACTTCACAGGCTTTGAATGACCAGCAGTGGCTAAAGGGACAATCTCCTGTCTCAGGATTTCAGCCACCTTAGAACAGCCCTTCATCTTGCAATCTCAGTGAAAATTGGAGGAATGCTGCCAGTTAAATATGGTTTGTCATAAAATTAAGGAAATTAGCACGAGGTGCTATGAGCTTTCCCTGAACAAATGCCTAATTTGCTGCTTATTAATAGTTAGTAAGGTGGTTGTTAAGTTTAGGTATGGGGCTAAAAAAATGGATTAAGGAATCTAAAAAAAAAACAGTGGTCATGCTCTCTTCTCTCTGTGGAAAGACGAAAAGTCTTGTTTACATTAGCCGCATTTAGCTGCGTTTAGCTGCTAAACTTCCTAACTACCACGTTATAAGGAAAGGCAATCGCTAGGTTCATAAAAAAACGCTTATACTCACTTCTGCTGTAAGTGAAGCTGGATCATGAATGATTTGTAGATCGGGAGGCACATTCCCTTCACAAACAAACGTAATCTACTGCATCTTCAGCGGCTCAGATGTCGGGAGTAAATGACGACCACTATGTTCATTATTACATCCAGCAACACAACACCTCAGTCGCTCAATCGGAGATATTCTTGTCTAACTTACATCCCTGCTCTGGCATCAAAACATGGAAAGTTACTGGACTGTTACAGCTGGTCTGAGGTAAAACGCTTATGTCAATCAACTATCGTGGGAGCGGCCTATGTCGGTGTGACGGCACACCGACAGGCATCTGAGAATGGCTCGATTTGAAAAAGGGAATATTATTTTTACAGATTAATTAAAAACCACTGCATGGATTTTTATCATTATAGGGTAGATTTGTACATACACTGCCAACACACATTAATGTTCAAACAACATGAAAAAGTGAACTTAGCATCCGATGACCCCTTTAAAAAAAGTGTTACTGAATGTCTACAGTGGTAACAGTAAGACCTATTAGGTGTATATTTGTGGTATTATAGAGACAAAAATAAATGATGGTAATATTACAAAAGTAGGGCTTGCAGGGTTAACTAATTGTATAGTGATATTACACATCTGAGTGTTAATTAGTGGATAAAGGTGCTGGAACAATCTCGGATTGTCACACTTTTGACATTATCATGTACATCAACACCTCTATATAATTGTCAGTGACAAAATAGAACAGTGGTTACTCTGTGCAAGTTCTTTTAAAGTGACAGAGAGTAGATGTGTTGCTAGCCATGTAGAAAAATACAAAAACCATGGTAAGAAAGGAGGAAAAAAATAGCAATCTTTCACACAAACATGTAGGAATCTTCATAAAAAGATTTAGATGACGGAAATACGTTATTTTTCATTTGATCAATAAAGTATTTGCAGAGTACATCAGTCATGTTGTGGAGGTCCTCTGTCTAATCTAAGCATAAACACTAATTAAGATGCAGGACTAATGAGTCTGATAGATGAATTGTAATGATTTGAGCTGAGTTGAGAAATGATCTAAGCTGCTTAATTAAGCAAGATCTAACAAGGAGTTCAGAAGGACAAGCGTTCTCTAGCAACTCTTTCACCTCTGCATCAAATTCTGTTTTAAACTCCATTCTTAAAGGGATATTTCACCAAAAATGATCATTTCCTCAGCATGTTGCAAACACGCATGACTTTTACTTCCATGGAACACAAAAGAAGTCCAAGCAGCTTTGCTCCATACAATGAATACATGCAGTAAAATAGGCGCTGTGAAGTTCAAAAAGCAGCACAGATGTGCACGTGCATCACTCATACAACAAATAGGCTATAAAGAAGGAAATACACAGAGACAACTGCATAACTCAGAAAATTCAGGGCCTGAATGAGATCTACAGAACTAAAACAGCAATCTGAACAACTGCAGGATGTAAACTATAACAGTTTACAACATCTAGGAATGGGAATCAGAGGGAGTTTAACTACTCTGATTCCACTTAATGACTCTTCATCCTTTAATTCAAAGTAGTTTTAAGGAAACTGATTCATCACTGACTGGCTAATTCATTAAAAACATCCTTCTCATGAGAGTCATTCATTTGTGAACTGGATTACACTGTCCATGCTATATTTTTGCTGATTCCTGCAAATAGATTTTTTTCTCTGCCAGAAGATTCAATGACACTAAATACATTTACATTTAGCAGACGCTTTTATCCAAAGTGACTTACAATAGAGACTTGCATTATAAACACTTCTTAAGATTAGTGTGGACTTACATTATAAATAATGTCAAGTATTTTGGTTTGCTGTATTTAAACACACACACACACACACACACACACACACACACACATATATATATATATATATATATATTTATTTATTTTATTTTATTTTTTTAAATACATACTGCACACTTAATGAGTATCACTGGCTCTTCTTTTTGTTGCATTAGCATCTAAAACGCTTATTTTCATTGCTGGAAAGTTTAAAAAAGAATGAAAAAATTAGACTGTCTGGTGCATTAAAATAAATCAGACCAAATTCACTTGAAAACATGTAATGTCATAATAACTGGACATTTTAATCAAGATTTAACCGCGATAACAGTTAAATTGACAAGTGACAGTAAATGTTACAAAATGAAATGTAAAATTATTATTTTTTAATTTAATCTAATCTAATTTAATATTTGCCATCACAATAAATGTTTAAAATATTTACACTGAAATATATTAAAACGATTTTAAAATGTAAAAATATTTCAAAGTATTGTTTTTACTGTCCTTTTACACACACAAGAGTATCAGTAGCCAACAGCATCTACCTTTTTGTGCATTTTGTTACATTTCTCCCTGATCTCACATAGCCACACATCTGAGAATGCAGATCCATGTCAACAAATGCAAATGCATAAAAAAAGGATTGGGGGTTGGGGGGCAGCAAGCCAGGACATGGAGAGAGATAAATCCATATTCAGCCACTGTGTGAACAGGAAGCTATCTCTGCATGCAAACATTTGAAAATATCACTACTATCTGTTCCTTTGTGCCCCAGGTTGCCTTCAAGATAGCACAGACACCATCAGATTAAAGTCTCTCTCATCTAGCAAACCCTGTCAAATGTTCCTATGGAATCTAACAGCTGAGGGCTGGAAATTAGGTGAGACCACAGTGTGGATGTCAGCTGGGAAATTTCCACGAAAAGAACATTTCCAAAGAACAACGTGCTTTTTAAATGCTTGGGTGCAATTTATGGGAGAATCACACAAAGACTGTCAAGATTTTGTCTTATGGTCATATTTCACCACCAGATAGAAAGGAATAAGAAACTGTATTTCATATGGTGAATAAAACCTATCTTTAGGACCATTAGAACTTTTTTTTGGATTGTGAAATTATTTTCATGACAATTAAGCACAGCTCTCATCACACTTGTGTGTGCAGTTTAAATTGTAAAGTACAATTAAATGTACAATTTTTGTACATTTAAATAACAATATTTGCTTAACCTTTAATTCATTTAAATAACAACTTAAAAATAAATAAATAATTAAAAATAAGGATTATTCATTGTCATGAAAATAAAAATAATGCAAAAAAAAAAAAAAAAATATATATATATATATATATATATATGAGCGTGACGTGTGACCTAGACATATTTTTGTCATATTTAAGCTTGAATATGCATACAAATAGACAACTTTTGATTACAGTGTTTATACAATGATTATGATTTTGAGTAATCACGTCTATTTAGTTTAATTGTTTAGTAGCTTTGGCATGAAACACTGGGACAAAAACAAGTCAAAGTTGTCCAGCAATAAATGAGGTGCCATACGCTGTCTGGCTCGAAAACGTATTTGCATGCCTGAAACAATCGAGACTGCTCTGCAATTAACTAAATACCCTTGCCGTATGGTATGACTCTTAATCAGGCTAGTCTCATGTGATTCACCTGTGGCATTCACACACACACATCCAGTGCATGTGAAAGCAAGTTTTTGAAGAGCGTGAAGCCGTAAAGGCTGACGGAGAGCAGACTCACTACTTTATGACATGCAATAAATGTGAAAGGGGAGTTGAACAGATGGTCTCATAATGTGACTGTGTCTGCAGTCACACAAGTCAAGGTTAAACACAGTGTGACTGCATCTGGAAAAAGGCAGAGGAAATATATTCACACATAGTTTAAATAAAACGTTATGCTGTTATATGCAGTCATCAAAAACACTTTCTCAGTGTCATGGTCATTACATTCAGGTGTGTTCAATGTATTCTTCTCTCGAGGTCACGGACGGCATACATTACCCTATAGGATATTTTTTCCCCGAGCTTATGAACTGAACTGTCATTGTATGGGAAAGAGTTATGTGAAAGAAATAAGCAACAAAAAGGTTTGAAACAGCTTGAGGGTGAGTAAAAAGAAGGTGATTTGACTGTTGTTTCACATTATTCACTAGATCGTGTGGCCTAAAAGGAAAAAAAAAAAAAAAAAATCAGATGATGAGGAAATTAAACTGCTTTAATTAAAGCAAATTTTCTTTTCATCAGATCAAAGAAATGCATACAGGTTTGGAACAACATGGGGATGAGTAATGGTTGACAGAATTTTTATTTAATAGGGTCAATTTTGAGTTGACCTAATAACAATCAATATTATAAGTTATCCAGGCATATAAAATATGATTCATTCAAATTATTTGTAGTGTGCAAAATCACCCGCAGCACCTTTAAAGGAAAGTCCACTTCCAAAACAAAGCTTCACATATAATGTACTCACCCCCTTGTCATCCAAGATGTTCATGTCTTTCTTTCTTCAGTCGTAAAGAAATTGTGTTTTTTGAGGAAAACATTTCTGCATTTTTCTCCATATAATGGACTGATATGGTGCCCCGATTTTGAACTTCCAAAATGCAGTTTAAATGTGGCTTCAAACAATCCCAAATGCAGTTGTAAACAATCCCAGTCAAGGAACGATTGGTTATTGTCATTAAAAATACAATTTAAATACTTTTTAATCTCAAACGCTCATCTTGCCTTTCTGTGTATTCTGGCTCAAGACAGTTAGTGTATGTCGAAAAACTCGGATCGTATTTTCTCCCTCAACTTCAAAAATTATTTCAAAATCGTCCTACTTCACTGCAGAAGTACCGACACAGTCTTTGCAAAGTGAACATGCAGATCAAACACCCTTAACAAAAAAGGTAAAACAGCAATATAGGATGATTTTGAAGTTGAGGGAGAACATGAGATGGGCATTTTTCAACATACCCTAACTGTCATGAACCGGAACAAAAACATTCCAGGGAGAGTAAGACAAGATGAGCGTTTGGCGTTAACAAGTATATAAATTGCATTATTTTTATTAAAATAACCGTTTTGCTAGATAAAACCCTTCTTTCTTGGCTGGGATAGTTTACAAGCACATTTGGGATTGTTTTAAGCTGCATTTAAACTGCATTTTGGAAGTTCAAAATCAGGGCACCATAGCAGTCCATTATATGGAGAAAAATAAATAAATAATAAAAAAAAAATATGACTGAAGGAAGAAAGACATGAACATCTTAGATGACAAAGTATATTATATGTGAATCTTTGTTTTGGAATAATTCTCCTTTAATTCCTTATTTCTTAGTTTTACCTAGGAAATAGGTACCTGCTGGAGTGGATTTGAAGTTAATAAAATTGTTTAAAAACAGACTGTTCTTGTTTTTAATCATTTTTCTTTTCAAACAATCCTTAGAAACAGAAAATGTCTTCTAACTGAATAACTACCCAATCCTTTCCATGATTACACCTGCTGGAGTGGATGTGAGATCTAAGGATTCCTGATAATCAGTGCATAATGTCAATTATGAACAAACACAGAGGGGGAGGAAAAAAAAAGATTTCTAAGAAAATTATTATTTAAAAGTAGATGATTGTGGGCAAACACATTAAATGCTTACTGTCACAAACACGCACGCACCAAAACCTCTGATTACATGCTTAAATGGATTCATTTATTCTTCCTCATGTAACTTCCTATCTAAATGTGTTGTCGTATCCATGAAAAGAGCTTGTTTTCCCTAATCCATCTGAAAGAGCCATCCATCTCACACTTTAAGAGCATTTTCATAAATCCAGTCAATTAAGATGTAGCCACGACAACTTTCTTATTGCTTTGCAAACCTGACAATGCTGCTATGAAAAATCAAAACTAGAATTAGAAGAACGACTGTTGACTCTTCATAAAGACACTGCGATGCTCTGACATGGCCACATGAGAATGTGAGGATTTCATTGTCACACTCCATGCCTTTCTGATCTCTTCTAATCCCGAGGCAACACAAGCGAGCGAGAGCGCGACAAAAATCCACCTCGCTATACAAGGTTAAAGAACCACATGGCATCCACTCGAATCGGTGCATGCTGAGTTATTTTTGTGCTCGTGCAGCAGCAAAAAGCATTATTTTGTTGTGCCCTCTAGTAGAAGACAAATGTTCCATCTAGGGCTGTCGTGATTATTTGAGATAACGTGATCACTGAAGCTTATGAGTCAGGAGTGGTTGTCAGGGCTTTGCTATGTAGTTGCTAAGATGTTCTGAGAGGTATTTAGAGTGTTGATATGTGGTTGCTAGGGAGTTTTGGGTCAGGGCCTCAGGTCGCTCAGATATCCTAAACCAAGGCTCTTTGGAAAAATATGACATTCTGGTAACATGCAACACTTTTCAGCAGTGACTGTCATTAAAAATGTGTTATTTTTTTATTTTATTTTATTGTTATTATTATTATTATTATTATTATTATTATTATTATTATTATTTTATTTTATTTTATTTTATTTTTTATTTTTTTTAATATCTTTTTTTTTTTGTGGCAATTTTTGCCTTTATTGTGGTAGGACAGATTTGAATTGACAGGAAGTGAAGTGGGAGAGGGGGAGGGGGAGATCAGGAAAGGTCCTTGATTCGGGATTCGAACACAGGCACTATATGTCGGCACACTGCCCACAAGGCTATGAAACATATGAAGTCAAACTACAAGAGTAATTCATATCCACAGTGCATTCATAATAGTGAATTACAAGAATAAACTATCAGATTATGTTTAAATTTATTTTAAATGTAAACTTCATTCAGTTTATTTGAATTATTACTAGTATTGTTGTTGTTGTATTTTTTAATATAACTATTAATTTATTTATTAGTGTTAATTCATTTCAACATTTTTGCTAATACAACTATTATTATTATTATTATTAACAACTTGTTGTTGTTGTTGTTGTTGTTGTTGTTGTTGTTGTATTTGTATGGATAATATATTTCAACATTTTCAATATAACAATTCTTGTTGTTGTTGTATTTGTATGAATAATACATTTCAACATATTTTTAATATAACTATGCATTATTATTATTATTATTATTATTATTATTATTATTATTGATGTTGTTGTTTTTGTTATATTATTTTCAATATAAACATGTATTTATTTATTTGTATTAATAATACATTTCAAAATATTTTCAATATAACCATTTTATTATTATTATTGTTGTTGTTGTTGTTGTTCTTGTTGTTCTTGTTGTTGTTACTGTTGTTATAATTTTCAATATAACTAATTTATTTATTTTAATTAATTTCAACATATTTTCAGTATAACAATTCATTCTTCTTCTTCTTCTTCTTCTTCTTCTTCTTCTTCTAAGTTGTCTTGGTTTCAAACTGTGAGAACATCAAGTCAACCATAATATAATATTTTGCCTAATTATCTTATATTGCCATATTATCATCAATATTATTATTATTATTATTATTATTATTATTATTATTATTATTATTATTATTATATTATTATTATTATTATTATTATTATTATTATTATTATTATTATTATTTAGATTTTAAATAAACATTTTCTTTTCATTATTCTCGGTGGAAGATTTGTAGCTGACCAATAACTAAATAAATAAATAAATCATAATTATCAATTATTTGCATGACAGTTCTATTTCAGTAGTATTTCAGAAACCAGACAGTCCTAGTTCCATCATGTAGTACATCACAGATGACCGAACGTCTGGAGAACAACACAACAGCTCATTATTACCCACCTGTCTTCACAACAGAGCAAGAAACATGTGGGACATACTATCAGCCCAGCCGGGGGTTAATCAGAATTGGGCAAAAGCCACTATCCTGCTGAAAACCTTTCTTGACTATGCAGCTGGAATGATTCTGGCATCTGTCACGTCCACTGAGCCACAGGGAGCTCGTGAAGCTGACGTACAGAGGTTCTGCTTTCGTGGTCCCAACAACAGCTGCACTCAGCCTGGGCTTTGGGACCTCTGCTGGACCCTGCAGAGCAGAAGACAGAGAAGGATGCCTCGGCCAATCGCTGACGAAAGGATGTGAGACTTTTTCACAGGAAGCAAAGGAACCCTCTGAGGTGTTAATTTAGGGAAGGATTCTTATTAGTGTCATCCTAATGCACCGTTCTGTGGAGGTGTGATGGCTTAAAACCTGCCCTGAAAGTCACTGCAGTCTCTGTGGAATAAGACAAGCAGTATAGAATTATCATACACATATGGAAACCTGGAATAAAAAAAAAACAAAAAAAAAAAAAAAAAAAAAAAATGTCACTTTTTATCTTACAATTCAGATTTTCCCCGCACAATTATGAGAGTCAGAACTCGCAATTATGTTTTTGTTGTTGTTGCTGTTGTTGTTGTTTTGTTTTGAAGGTGAAGCAGCTGTGTTACAAAAACTATAACCTAAAATGAAAAAGAAGTGGGCTTTGGGTTTAAATAGTGTTAACAAAAAGCCTGGTTATGGCTACATTTTATGACACTAAACACAGTATTTCAAAAGCATGCTAGATCAGACAAAAATGTGTAATTTTGCCAGTGATCTGAATCCTTATTGATCAGCTTTGTCCTGGTAAGATGCAGGTAAAATGACAAATTCTACCGAAATGTTAACCGTACCATTAAGAGAGAGGAGTTAAAAAAATAAAATAAAATAAGGAAAGGAACAAACGTCTCTGAAATGCCTTTAGGTCTATATCTCACTATATCAAAGAGCTATAATGGATTTTTTAGGGAAACTGTCATTTATTCAGCACATAAGCTGTGCACCAGTACTAAAATAATATTTTTAGACAGCAGCTTTTCAAAAGAGATAAAAGGACTCTTTATTTTCACTTTGTTATCATAAACATTTTCCAGAAAGACAAGAATATGTATATGAAACATACACTCTCTGTCATAACAGAGATGGGTTTTGAATTTTTATGAGTCACATTTAGTCACTGCAAAATCCATACATTTTCTATAAAAAAGACTAACAGTCCACACAAAATAAACATTCTGACATCATCTATTCACCATCATGTCCTGTCTTACATCTGTAAAACACCACCCCATGTTCTTTTTTTTTTTTTTTTTTTTTTTTTTTTTTGTCCTTCTGTGGAAATTAGATATAAACAATATATAAATTTAAAAAGTTTCAAATCAAAGTAAATAAATAATACAAACAACAGCAGACAGCCTGAATGAGAGTGGTGCTTATAGCAATAGCATTACCATGGCTACCACTGTAAACAAAGCACACTACGACACAGGCATGAAGAAATGAAAATCGCATCTAAACTTTTCTGAAGACAGTTCCCTTCAAAGATACATTCATAAACACAACCCCCTTAAAGGGTTACTCCACCCCAAAATTAAATTTTTGTCATTAATCACTTACCCCCATGTCGTCCCAAACCCGTAAAAGCTTTGTTCGTCTTCGGAACACAATTTAAGATATTTTGGATGAAAACCGGGAGGTTTGAAACTGTCCCACTGACTGCCAGGTAAATACCACTGTCAAGACCCATAAAAAGTATGAAAGACGTTGTCAAAATAGTCCATCTGCCATCAGTGGTTCAACCATAATTTTACGAAGCTACAAGAATACTTTTTGTACGCAAAGAAAACAAAAATAACAACTTTTTTCACCGTCACCGTAGCACCATTTTGGATAGTAAGGACTTTAAGCAGCAGCCACGGATGGAACGGCAACGGCATTCCGACGTCATATTGCGCGTTCACGACTTTAACTGCCACTTCTTGACGTTCTACTGTAGCCGTCTACTACGGGAGAACAGCTGGGTTGCCGTAGTCTTTACAGTGTCACAGATTAGGTAGATAAATGTTACATTTTATAGTGTATACCACTGTAATTCCATCAGTTCGATTCTACCCTTAGTCATTCATTTAATCTGTGTTGATATGTTTTAAACTTAAGCCAATTTTAACGATGTTTTCATTTGTACAAAGATATGTCTGCTGTTGGCATCAGGACCTAGTTGCTTAATGATTTTTATGTTCTCGGCTACGGCAGGGTTACAGCCTACTTCTGGTCATCGTAGCCGTTCCATTAGAAGCTGTTGCTTAAAGTCCCTACTAGTATACCCTGTACGCAAACAGCGTATGCTGTTCTCTGTCACCTGCGTCATGCGGATACACTGTTTTCGTTCGAATCAAAACGTAAATAAACATAGAAAATGTATCCGCGTGACGCAGCTGACAGAGAACAGCGTACGCTGTTTGCGTACAGGGGATACTATCCAAAAAGGCGATACGGTGATGCAGATGAGACAAATTGTTGAATGAAGTCATTATGTTTATTTTCTTTGCATACAAAAAGTATTCTCGTCGCTTCATAAAATTCAGATTGAACCACTGATGGCAGATGGAATATTTTGATGATGCCTTTCTTACTTTTTTGGGTCTTGACAGTGGTATTTACCTGGCAGTCAATGTGACAGTTTCAAACCTCCCAGTTTTCATCCAAAATATGTTAAATTGTGTTCCGAAGACGAACGAAGCTTTTAAGGGTTTGGAACGACATGGGGGTAAGTGATTAATGACAAAATTTTCATTTTGCGGTAGAGTAATAAAATCAAAATACTCCCGGTTTTCATCAAAAATATCTTCAATTGTGTTCTGAATACGAACTAAGCTTTTGCGGGTTTGGAAGGACATTAATGACAAAATTTTCATTTTGGGGCAGAGTAACTCTTTAATTGTATCGTGATTCTTTTAACATCTTAACCAACTTGAAATATTTTCATCAATTTGCATTGCTACATCCTAGTGATGGGTTGTTCTTGAATGATTCGTTCATTTTGAACAAATCTTTATTGTGACTCGGGATGAACGAGTCGTCTCGGGGAGTGATTCATTCAGTCGCGCATGCGCAACATCCTATTAGGTTCTGTACTGGAATTAGTTCACCTGTTTCGAGTCTTTGAGTTTTTGGAGTTGTTTGGAACGTTTGGAGTTCGTTCACCTTATAAGACTGTCATGTGATGAATGAACGACTCGAACCCAAAGACTTGAGAGATTAACTAATCAACTCTCTTTCCGGCTCAGACTGCATTGGTTAAGCTTATTGGGCTGTCATGTGATGAACGAACGACTCAAACCCGAAAACTTGTCAGATAAGAGGTAAGGTGAGCTAATCATAGACTAAAGACCCAGGTAAACAATGAATTAATCTTTTCTGTTTCTTATAGCATTATAGTTTTGTTTTGTTTGTAGTGTGATCAAAGTTTGTGTAAGCAGTAAATGTCTTAGGGAGGTAACACGTAACATTTTAATTATAATTTGATAAAATGAACGAAATGACTCGAAAAAAGATTCATTTATTTTGCTGAATGAGACTCAAAGGTTCAAGTCGGTAAAATGATCCGAACTTCCCATCACTATTACATCCCTAGTGGAACTCAAAAAGAAGATATTTTGAAGAATGATGGTAACTAGTAGTTTTGGTTTGCATTGTGTATTTTGTCTGTACAACATAAATCAAAATCTACATTCTTTAAAATATCTTTTATGTTTCCATGTTAACTATGATGCTTAACTTACAGACTCAGTTTAGCTAAATCAACAGTCGCTCTAACACATTCACAACATTTTTTTTTTTTTGTTTTTTTTGTGTGCTGTAGTAGTAGTCATGCAAGGTCATAGTCATGCAATTTAAATTTTCATTTGATTCATTGTGCAGGCTAGTTTTACATTTCAGGTTGGAGTGCATTCAGAACTGTCACACACGTAACAGTTTTATCCATATTCATGTGAAAATGCCAGTGAGTTGAACTAAATATATGAAACGCTAACTCTACATTCTGATATTATTTCTACTTTTACAATGTGTAATTTGTCGACTTCCCACAAAGTGCACAGCCTCCAAAAAAGTAATGTCCATTTTGTCATGTCTGTAGCGCATTTCCCTATTTAGAATCAAAGGGGGAAAAATCTACATTGATATTCTCCTGATGGCTGGACTTTGTCTGCAGGGGTTTAGGATTCTACACACAAGTGGTTCAATATACTGGTAATTAGTACTTTCTCAGAGAAGTTACATTTCACATTTTCACTGCAAATGTCACGTCCATAAAGCTGGAATTGCTCTGTTTCAGCTAATGGAACTCAGAGCTCACTGGAATGATCGAACAGCCACGAAAACCCCCAAACAGACTAGATAAGCAAAATTACTTCCCAGACAGGCTTGATCTATTACATATCTGGACTGAACATTTTGTAGGCCATTTTGTGCTTCAGCTGAGACTGCTCTTCTTGTTAAAAACGAAGAACGGTTGGCTGGTGCCGACTACAGGGAAGTGTTATAAGATGGATAAAAAATGACACTTAAACTTTATCTTTCAGCAAGACCAGCTTAGACCAGCATGGCCCTTCATTAGGTTGAACAAGGCAAGACTTGCAAAAGTCCTGAAACAAAGTTCTAAAAAATGCTAAAAACCTTCTGAAAGATCAAACATGAATTTCTGCTTGAATGTCCAGAAAACAGATATTTGTGGAGCATGTTAGCTGACTGCTACTGGACCAAGATGGTTTAGTTGTTAATCCAAGACTGGACCAGATAATTACTAGTTTGGACCAGCTAGAAACCATCTGTGGGTGTTTTATAAACTTAATTTTGAGAAATTTTAAATGTAGCCATTTTAATTCAGTAAAATGAGATATCAAACACTTAGACTTTTTTTTTTTTTTTTTCTATTACAAATGTTCTAGTTATTTTATCAAATGCATGTGACAGGAATAACTTGAATCCCAATGTAAGGCCCATTTTCTGGGACACAAATGTATGTGCAACACACATCCTGAGAAAATCTGTTTCCATTGTTCTATACCTCAGGGGAAAATTTATGTACTTTGGTATTCTTATACTGGCTTTGACAAAACTGCTATTTACCTACAAATAGAGCTATTAGCCAATTGCGTGCTGTCGTGAGCTTCTGTTGTGAGCTTTGAAGAAACAGCTCCTTCAATCAGTCAATTCCTCGTGAGACCTACAGAATTATCAAGAGATTACAAAAGCCTTCACGCCATCGTGGTGAAAGCTGTCATCATTAATTCCAAAAATATCTTCAAATCTTTCTCCAAAAGAAGAAAAGAAAGCTTTTGTTCAATGCTGAGATGTTACAACACTTCAACAGCATTAACATATTTTACAGGCTCATGAATAACTACCACTTTAACTTTAGTAAATGCATTAGGTATGTGAAGAAGTAACAATGAGCTGTTTACTGCATTCATATATACATTATTGTTCATTGTTAATTCATGTTTGTTCATAATACATTATTTATACAACTTCAAATGTTAAAAAGTATTAGTATACATAAATTAACATTATGGCAGTGTAATATATAATAGTGTTATATATTTTGCTGGCTTATGTACTTACATTATCCCAGATGTTTCCAAGAATGTTTAAATCCTGAGAAATAATCTGTTTTAACCAGTGTAATGGACCGTGTCATTGTGTTGCCTGCCAATGGCGTCATACACCCTTGATTTTCCGTTTTATTTCGTAGAAAGCATTGAAACCCCAAAGACACTTTAATATGTTTTGCATTTTATTGGACAGGTGACGGATACACAGGTAAGTCTTAAGTCTTTAATACATCAGCTTTACATAATGCATCGGCTGTGGGGATGAAGACAACAACTCTCATGATTCCACACTCAATCACCACATCATCAAACTGTGCCTTTGGTTCTTTGTTTGTTTTGAATATGTGCCCTCTAGAGGCGAAAACTTACATATTGTGACTTTAAACTAAAATAATAATGTAGAAATGTTACCAACAAATGTTACCAATAGCTAGTTCAAACTCTAATTGTTAATAAAAAAATGGGCCCTATTTACTACTTCATTCTGCTATGCCAAACCCACTTTTCAGGTTATCGTTAACTAAAACTTTTTTTTTTCTTTAATAAAATAAAATAAAACACAAACCTATTTAAGGCTACATTTTACATTTATTTTCTAATTTAGTTTAAGTTGAAGCACTTAAAGTACTAACTGGAAATAAATAAAAAACTGATTTAAAAATAATTTATTATTATTATTATTATTGTTAATAATAATAATAATAGTAATAGTAATAAATTACTGAATTAAACAAGCATATAACAAAATCACTACAAGTTCAACTAAAATTAAAACTGAAAATAAAAAAATAAAAACAAACTCTATTATTATTGTTATTATTGTTGTTGTTGTTGTTGTTGTTGTTGTTGTTGTTGTTGTTGTTGTTATTATTATTATTATTATTATTATTAAAACCTAGTAAATAAATGATAAAATAACACTGACCCAATCAATCCTGAATGTATAAATTCAAGTCTTTACAACTGCTTTACATTTTCCCTCACTGAATATCCTGTTTCACTGAAATATGTCACAGTATGGAAGTAAAATGGGTTGCGAGTGTTTCACTTGATGTGAAGTCTGAAACAGCAGGCATAAATATTCACTTTCCCAAGATCAGTGTCTTTGTCTTGCCTCACATCTCGCTGACAGAGATCCAGCCCTGCCCCACCTCACAGCCTGCTATTTGACTTCCTTCTGCACCAGAGAGCCTCTCATTACTGTCCCTCCAGCTTTCAGATCCGCACCTGCCACGCGCTTGTTAGACCATTCAAAAATAACACATCAAAGCGAGAGACTCTTTAACACAGCCTGTCCAGATAAGGTCGCCTTTCTGTCACATGAAATCAAGAGAGAGCGAGAAAAAGTGAAGGAGCCCTTTCACAGCCGGAGGGTCCACAGACACCATTATCATCACTGGCATCGCATGCATGTGACAGCGCAGCACCGGTATCCCCACCCAAACACCGCACTTGCGCCAAGAGTTGAAGTGAGCAATCGTGATTGGAGGGAGCTGAGAATCACTGATGAATATGGGACAAATGCCTTTTTTTTTAATTAGAGGAAACACCAATTTATTCATTGTAGACCAGCAGTTCTTATTCCATGTCTCTCTTGTTTAACACACCTGATTCAGAAAACCAGCTTGTTAGAAGAGAGCTCCAGAAATGAACTATGTTCCGGTCCCTACATAATGTTCACTGCTCTCTACTCCCTGCAACAGCTGCAGTTTACTTCATTTAAGAACACGGATTTGCACTACACTACCTGCAGCATCTTCACACACAGACAAAACTTACTATAGTGTGAAGGGTTATTTTAACTGTAATCATGAAGTTTGCATAGTAGTCACGTCAAACGCACTTTAATGCCCTTTAAATGGAACTTATACACTTCTTATGAACTGGTATCATGACGGAATATCCTGTGATGTCTACTTTGCAGGGAGGACAATAAAATAAAAACAGTAAAACTGGTTTGCTGACAATTTGTGCTACCCTGTCATGTACACCTACCCTTACAGTAATAAAAATACAGTGTTGGTAGCTATCTGATAGGTAGCATTATTTTTCAGAACGCTGGAAAGCGAAACATGGAGCTGTAATCATAACTGTGTACGAAAACGATTACAAGTGCTCACTGTTTTTGTTCAGGACTTCAAGTGCAGGTCAGTTACATCTGTACATAGACTATTGTAGTTTTGTCTTTATTTACTTAGTTAAGCATTTAACTAGCAGACAAAAACACAACCCTCATGAAAATCAACTGTGGGTTTTAATAAAAATAAAACCAAAAACCATGGTTACTATAGTTAAACCATGGTAGCCACAAATTTTGCCACACTATATAGTTTCACCATGGTATTTGTAGTAGAACTCTGGTTATACAAATGGCCAAAAAACACATGGTTACTACATGTTTACCATAGGCCCAGTAATACCATGGTTAATTATCCTTAGGATAAAACTTGACCCACAATAATGCAAATACATGTTCATTTGATTATTCCATAAAGATATATTCAAGATGTAGATTTTATTGTACTAGTTTTGACATTTAGGCAGCTAAAACAATAACACATGGTCCTAATGTAATGCTGAAAATGTTCTAATATAAATGTAGGCCTATGTGCAAACAAATTACAATGAGGTGGCTGTTTTGCAACAAGGTGGAGATGTGTTGATGAAAAAAGTGACAGATACAAGAAAATTAGTGAACAAGTAAACACACATCATATTGAGCAACTGGTTGTAATCAAAAAGTTAGATTAAACTGGGAGCCATATATGCCACAAAGACGCAGAGTTTGTGTCCTGATTTGTGGACCTTTCCCAATCCCATTCTCCTTTCCAATTGTTTCCTGTCTCACCTCAAACTGTCCCATCAAAATAAAACCTTTACTGCTGAAGAAAAACAGTAGGCCTACAGCTAGGGTTTACAATCCAGTAGTGATACATTCTTTCCTACGATAGTGATCTCTTTAGTCTCTCGTTGAAAGTGTCTCTAAGCTCTCTTATTTCCCCGCCCTCCAGACACTCCTTGTCAGCTCGCTCCCCTAAATCTACACCTAATCTCAGATTTATCTGGGATCCAAAATTTGCTCCCATTCCAGGTGTTCATGCAAAGCTTTTTGTGCTTTCCTTTAAAACAGGGCTATGGTGTAAAGCTGAACTGTTTACCACGGAACAGATGACTGCTACTGCGCTGTAACGTACCCCATGCTGACATCTCCCAGTATGACCAGTTAAGAATAATTAAAACTGATTAGACTTGGAGGCCTCCATAAACAAAGGGCTTCAATTAGGTCGGCATCTGCTGAGGTTGAAGAGTTTCACTTTAAATGCAAAACAAGGGAGACACGTTCACATCGCTTCTTGCAAATGTGCTTTTAATATTTTATGCAAACCAAATTACTTGGACCAACAGTCAAATAGCTAAACCTCTGCGTTATTACCCGGAGTCGCTTTAAGGTGCCGCCAAGCGGGAAATAATTTGAAACCATACTGAGAGTATTCATTTTTCCCTTAGTGGTGTGAATTGGAGTGGATGGTGTCTAGATTGTGACACATCAGCGAGCTTTTATCCACCTTTTTCTGAGGTCTGATTGAGTGTCTTGTTTGGGATCTATCCGAATCTTCCTGCCCTTCATGACATTGCTCCACTGAAAAGAGATACAATTAAATCTGAAGTATCTCGTGAATATCTACTCTTCCTGGCATTGTAACCCTGCACAGGCGACTGCCTGAGGCTATTTGTGAATGATATGCGTAATGGGAACATGGTAACCTGAATGCCAACGCGGAAAGGGGAAAATTGGGTGAATCAATCATGTCGGGTGAGACACATTTGCTCAAATGCAGTACAGAACTGAAGTTTCTATGTTGAAGTTAATGGCGGGATTGTAAAATTGACCCTATTTACCCTCTGTATATGTTACTCTAAAAAATGTTTTTCTTTATGACCTTCATCATAACGATTTTCCTTTCGGATACAAGTACTTTCAATACTTACAGAAAGCTCCCATTCAACCCAAAGTACGCAACCAGGATGTTGATAACCTTGATTCATGGAAACATTTTTAGAGTCAGTCACCTAAGACATGAATTTCATGTGACTGACCACTCAATATTACAGAAAACGAACAAACAAACAAAATGATAATAATAAAAATAAATACATAAAGTAATTGGTGAAACATCTACTGTACATTGTTACTTTTGAAAAGCCATAAATGAAGAAAAAGCAGTAACACCAATTCTCACTATTAAGTAGTTGCTTATTAGCATACCTATTATTAAAGGTCCCATATTGTCAAAAGTGAAATTTCCTGGCTTTTTCATGATAACTGAGGTCTAGAGGCTATGTAACTACCATATACGTTTCAAAACAGTCAATCCACAGTAAAATACACAAAGCCTGCATAAAGTAGCTGTGCCTTTTCACAAGCCGCTGTGATTTCCGTAAAAATGTGACGTCCGACCTACTCAGTCACCGCCTTTAGTCACCACCCTGAGCACAAACCATCATCCCACCCTCCTTTTGCCAAACCCACAGACAACATCACGTTCATGCCAAAAACATCACGGAAACAAGTCGACAAAACACTGTTCAGTCGATGGATGTCAGGAAATGACATCATTGCACAGGCTTCCGAACAATATTGATATAAGAAACCAGTGGCACATCAGCTTTAGCCTCTTTCACACAGCAATTCCGGAAAATACACGGATAATGTGTCCCATGATTTGTTCCGGAATTGTTTAATTTGGTTCATTCACACAGTGATTTTCTGGAATCTGTGCCCATTGTGAAGAGTCGTACAATAACGGGCATCATCACTACAACACAGCCTTTATGGCATTGGTTCTGGCTTTCGTTCACACAGCTCTCGTTCCGGGACTGACCCCAGCAATGTTACTGGATTCCCAATCCGGGATCGTTCCCGAAATCAATCCCGGGACCTGTTTACATTCACACAAAAGGCACTCTGGCAACTTTCCTGCTATTTTCCGAAATCAACGTGCAGTGTGAAAGGGGCTTTACTAAAGCAATAGTTACGTAGCTTACTGCATTCGGTGTGTGAAAAAAAAAAAAGATAATAATTACCATTCTGAAACATCCTGTTGAGTATCACCAAGCCACAGCAGGCTACAGCATACATGACCCTAGTTACCTGTGGTTGGCCTGGCCGCGTGTCACTCAAAAATCAACAGGCCAATCAGAAGAGAGGCGCATGAATATTAATTGGACTGGCCAAAATCGACCTGTTCAGCTCCAAAGAGAGGCGCTGTAAAAATATATT
Organism: Labeo rohita; assembly: GCF_022985175.1. NCBI lineage: Eukaryota > Metazoa > Chordata > Actinopteri > Cypriniformes > Cyprinidae > Labeo > Labeo rohita. The sequence goes on along the minus strand of NC_066886.1, from coordinate 31,143,833 downwards.
GAGATGGTTTTTGGCACTTATACCGCAAATATATATTCTTAAGGACATCAACAGATAAAATAAACCTCCAGAAAGGTTACAATATCTGACCTTCAGCATATTGGCTGTTTAGTAGTACTTATAAAGCAGATATTTTGCATGACCATATTCTACACTCTAATTCTAACCAATACCTTAATTTAACAACTACTTTTCTAACTATTAATCAGAAGCAAATTGGGAGTTTATTGAGGCAAAAGTTGTAGTTAATAGTTTGTTAATAGCTAAAACTGGACCTTAAAAATAAAGTGTGACCGAAAAAGCCTCTTTTGCTGGCATATGATGTAATTATGTTATCTACAAGCAGGGATTAACTGCCAATCAGATAAACTTCGAACTCCTGTTTGAACAGTGCTCTGATTCAGAATCCCTCATTTTAATCCCCCCTCTCAAACCAGCTTCCCTCATTCTGGCATGCCATTTTTCACAATCCAATCAATTATTGACAAATACAATTAAGCCCTGTCCTACATTTTTCTCACAGAATATGCTGTTTCACTCAAATCACATAAAACAGTATAAAATGTGATGCGCACAGCAATCACCTTGATTTCAACAAAAATGTACTATTGACAAAGGCACTGCGTATTTTCTTACAGATGTTACAGTAGCTATGTTTCCATCCACCGTTTTTAATGTGCATTTTGGATGGAAATGCCAAGATGCACTTAAATTCTAATATATATATATATATATATATATATACAATAAGCCAACATATGCTGAGGCCATGAGACTCTGATACTGCAGATGTACCAGTCTGAGCCAAATACCATTAGGTTAGAAGTGAACTGCACTTCTGGGCAAGCGACCAGGTTCAGCTCCCCTCCGTGGCATCTTCTGCCCAGAAATAACTGTTAGCGACAGAAGATGAAGTGACTTTTCAATGCAGTTTCCCATGTAAATGGTTAGGGAGGTTAGTCTAAACCTTAAAGTGCCTCTTATACTTTGAGTTTGCAGTTCAGTTTGCTTAATAGTTAAAAAATCCTCTTTGTTCTATACTTTAAAGCCTTCCTCTAAAATAATCATATAAAATGTGCTCTCAGGGAGCACTGAGAGCTTCTTACTGGTTCAGAGCCCTAAATTACATCTACTGACTCTTGTCATATTTCAGTGATCTTTGTTAAATCATTTGCAGATGATGTTATAAATGCTTAATGCTTTTTTTTTTTTTAAAAAAAAGTATTTTTACTTTACCTTAGTCGAGTGTCAAATACTCCACCAATAAATTAATATAAAAATGATGAAATGGTTTCTAATAGAATTTATGACATGAGCTGTAATTAAGCCTTAAACATTAACACAATGGACTTTATTTATCAAAGTTTCATTCGCCAAATGCTTCACAGGAGTAACAAACCAACTATTCTAGCAGGTGAAGAAATGGCATAATTTCATACAAGTAAGGGACAAAATTTTGTATTTGTAAGTGACATTAAATTGTATGTAATAAATAAAAAGCATAACTAAATAAAATGTACTTTTGGAGTCACTAACACCTGTGTAAGAGTGTTAGATTAGTGTTTCTCAATTCTGGTCTATGAAGAAAGTTGAGAATCACTGTTTTCATAGCTATCCACAACAAAAAGGCTATTTAGTCTAGTAACCTACCAGTTAACAGCACAGCATTTAAACATATATTTAAAGTGAACCAGCCATGCCGAATTACACACATCGACCCCTTTCCCATCTATGCTCTACCCATGATGACCATATATGTAGGCATGGAGACATTTATCATCGGATATGCCATGAACCTGCCTGGTCTCAGACAAATATATCCAAAATGTCTGATTGTCAGTCAAGGACTTGAGTCAGAGAACTCTAAAGCTAAATAAAGTATGTTCTTTATTTTTTATTAAATAATGAGAATCTTAAAAATGAGCAAGCAAGACAAAAGCAACCAAAGGACCTGAAAAGCTACTGTACAAAAATAGAGACACTTACAGCATCTTGACAAGGTCAATATGTCTTCAAACACAGGCAGACTGCACATGTAGGTTGTTAAGCCGAACCATAATCCAAAAATGAAGATTTACTCAGAAGGGGGAATAAAAGACTGCATGAAAGGGGTAGACAAAATTAATTTCATTACTTTTGTGATGGAAACAATGAAGATTCACAGTTCAGTTATAGTGGATTTCTTGCCTTCACCAAGGCCTGCAGACCTACAAGAATCATGTGGGGAAATGAACTTTTGAAATAAGGTCACACAAATTTGTGTCAAGAACTGAGAGTGGCAGTTCTGATGAAGAGGCCTGTGGTCATCATCAGGAAAGAGTTGATGTGTCTGAATGACAAGCTGTCTAATTATTTCCTCGGGAGTTTGTATCTCTGAGCTACTGTCTGCTGACTGTTGAAGCATCAGGTCAGTGGCAGGTTGAATGCATAACTCTACATTCAACCTAATGTTTTATTGGCCAAGCATTTTAATACATCCAAGATGAATCATCAGTATTGTTGTTCCTTTTCTCAGTACGAGAAAGACTGTTCATTTTAATTGCATACTTGTTTGCTAAAAGGAACTTTAAAAAAAAAAAAAAAAAACATTTAGGAGTAAATTGACAAATATTGTGCACTTCAATCAGGATACTACATAGTGTGTTCAGAGAAATAAAATCAAGTCTACTAACCAGACACAGACTGAGAACCTATTGCAACACAGACAGACTTAATCGACTCTAACTCATAGACACTCAGCCTTTTCAGTTGTCACATATCTCACAATTTATAAATATATTACCAGCACTGTAAAGCTAAGAATACATGTTAGATGACATATCACCTAGATGATTTCACAAATGCAAACGCATATATTAAATGATTTAATGAATTAGAATATACATCCAATGTGGGGACTACAAACAACAGCAAAAGCAACTGCCCAGAACATTAATTTTAAGATCTTTACTTAAGGCTCCTGCTGTGAGAAATCCTGCAGACATTCTTGTCCATTTTCATTTATTAGTCGCATATCTCAGTCAGCGAAAAGCCCTCAAGGTCCTATTATCTTATCTCAGGAAAACGCTGCTGGTTTTCCCTCTGCATGTTGACATAGTTTCCTCAAGCCTCGCAGTGCATCTGTCACTTTCAATTAGCCCTGATCTCTGGACCGCTGGTTCATGTCAATAATCTTTACGTTGGGTGGGTGGTATGACCAACAACTTATGTCACTGTATGAGTAATTTTATAACAGTACGTGACATGATACACTGCCATAATATATTAATATACTAATTAAAACTACAAATATAAATGGACAGTTTGGCTTCTTAATACAAATAGTGTTCACCCAAACATTTAAATTGTAGTATATCATGATTTCTGCATAAATATTAAGCTGTTTTCAACATTGATAATAGGAAATGTTTCTTGAGCAGCGAATCAGCATATTAAAATGATTTCTGAAGGATCATGTGATATTGAAGACTGGAGTAATGATGCTGAAAATTTAGCTTTGCATCCCAAGAATAAATTACATTTTAGCAAGTAAAAACAACATTCCTATATCAATTATTTAGTTATAAATTATTAATAATTATTATATATGTACTATAAAGTACTAGTATAGTATATAGTATAAGTAGTATATTTCAGAAGTAGTCCAAGCCCAATTAATTTTAATTAAGGAAAAGTAATTAAGAAGAACCTGGCTATTTATTTATCTATTTATTTAAACCAATTAAAATGGACTAGGGGTCACTCACAACAATGTAGCGAGTGACAGGTCTATCAGGTAACACCTAATGTAAGATCTTTTATCCCATGTGTTTACAATCTACAAAGACAAATCTAACAAAGATAAACATTTTGGCAAAGAAATGTCTTTGACCATTTGTCACATGCAGAGCCATGTCAACGCAAGGTACAAGTGCTATTCACAAAGTACACACCCACATACGCATATGAGCACTGGAAAGTTTCTGGATAAAAAATTTGATCATATTTGGCATGATATTTTTATTTTAGCATTTCATTTATTTATTTTATTTTAGTATCAATTTTGTGCCAAAGTGCAAGTGCTTTTGACAAAGCTAGCTCTGAATCACATGTGACAGCACACAGTTGTACTTTATTGTTTTATTATAATAAAGTACAAAACCATTTATATACTGTAAGAATGGATTAAAAAAAAAAAAAAAATCTGTGAAATGTTAAGATGAAGACATCAGACCATGTCAAACTGTGATGAAAATTAAAACCTAAATTAAACTGCTATGTGAACTTTAAAGCATATACAGTGAGCTGATATTATGTTAATAAACTTACTTTAATAGACTTTGTCTGTGGGGATATGGTCAAAATTACTTTTTTTTTAAATATAGAATACAGTATAGCCTATCATCACAGGCATAATTCAGGGTAGGGACATGTCTCCACTACTCTTTGTCATGGCCGGTTTGGTCCCCACCACTTTTTTTTTTTTTTTTTTTTTTTTTTTAAATAGCTCACGGCAGGGATGGTTCTAATACAGAAGCATGTCCAATTGATGAACAGAAGTTTTCATTTTGTTACTGGGCATTAAAATGAGAGGCAGTCTGGCACTTGAATTTGTCATTTTAATCCCCACTCACAATATACTTTACATCCACTGACAGTTTTAGTATTTTGAACACAAAAACATTATATTAAGGCAGATTAGCTCCAGAATCCCTTGTGTTACCAAACAACCAATGCATCATGTTGATGTCCTAAAGCTGATATATACAATGATTTACAAATCTCAAAATAAAATCTATCATAAATTCAACTGGAGCACTTAAATTTCTGACAACTGCATTTCATGTTGAAATAAGCCACTCACTGTGCAAAACTGTTTCAATGATTTTGTATGTTTAGCTTCTAACCATAGTATTATCAACTGTTACTTTTTTTTCCCCCCTACTGGAGAAAGCAATATTATGAATAGAGGACTTATATTTTAACTGGAAGCAATGGTTTGAAAAAACAAACAAACAAACAAACAAACAAAAGATATCTTAATGATGGATTTGTTTTTTACAAACATGCAGCTTTTTGTGGATTATTGTGATGTTGTTTATATCAGCTGTTTGGACTCTCATTCTGACGGCACCCATCCACTGCAATGACACATTTCTTAAAATCTGATGAAGAAACAAACTCATCTACATCTTGGATTTTCTGAGGGTGACTACATTTTCACCAAATGTGACCCTGGACCACAAGACAATATTTGGCTGAGCTACAACTACTTAAAAATCTGGAATCTGAGGGTGCAAAAAAAAAAAAAAAAAAAAAAAAAAAAAAATAAATCTGAGAAAATCATTTAATCATTTTAACTCATACAAAGTGTTTTTGGCTGTTTCTGTATACCCCTGCTACTTAAGACTAGTTCTGTGGTCCAGGGTCACAAATGTTTATTTTTAGTGGACTGTTCCTTTAATATTCACAAGCTACTACATTTTTATGTAACAAAATCACAACCAGAACATCACACTCTCTCTCTCTCTCACACACACACACACACATTTCCAAAGCTTCAACACTGTCCCCACATTTTAATGTGTAGTGCTGCCCAAGCACCCCACTCAACCTACCAAGACAGAGTTAAGGCCAGAAAGACACATTTCTCATACTAATCTAGCTATGCAGCCTCTCTATAAACCCTCACAGAGATAGAGGGTAAAATTAGTCGAATACCATTTTAGAGTAATTTACATCAAAGTGCGTGGTGTTCCATAGCGCCTCTGAACCCCAGAGGAGATGGGCACATCTGACCGCACGTTTAATAGCGCAAAAAGCATATATTGCAGTCAATTACAGTAGTATGCGTACAGTGCGTTTTGTATGTGTGCTTGTGTGTCAAATAGTGAGTGAACTTGGGCAAGTGCAAGAACTGTATCCCTTAATAAAGCATGCACCAAAGGAAAAGTCTCTTTTTTTTTCCTTCAGCAAAAATACGTAGGTTACTAATGATGGCAGCAGTACTCCATTGAATCTATTTACAGATATTTTACAGTTAAAACTCATGTTTTTATTTGCAGTCATCCAGTGCATACACAAACCGTTTTTCTTCAGCTTATTATTATGCAGTACATGTAATCATGTGTGCCTGTTTGTTACCAAATTGTGTGGCTGTTATGTGTTTGGCTGAAATACACAGAAGTAGGATGAATGTGGGTGGTACGACTACAGCGAAATTAGTAATGGGCATTAGCCGCATCAGCTTTAAGAACGTTCAACAAAATAAATAAAAAATAAAATCTCAGATTCTTTATTTCTCCTTTTTTCTTATGACACTTCATAAATGCTAACTCATTTATAGTGCAAACACATTTAAATTAAGCAATATCACACAAGTAAGAGTGTAGCCGTACTGTAATTCACAGTCATGCTGATATTCAGTGCAGTGCCATGATTGTGGGTGTGCTTATTTTTTAAACGGTTTAATAAATAAAAAAAGTAATTAATATTGAACAACTTGTTTTGGTAGGATAGATTAGAAAAGTAAAGACTTTTAAGTTGTTACAATTTATAAAAAAAAAAAAAAAAACAGAATTAAAAAAAATAATGTGAGATAATTTGTTATACCAGTTATACTGCAACTGTTTACTATTTACTTTTCACTGTTTAACAATAATCACTATAACAATAAAAATTTGCACTACACGGTGTAAACTATTTTAAACATTTGTACTGTTCATTAAGATTTTGCGTGTTTTGCATGAATATTTTCATGACAAATAAATATTGTTCTCAGTAGCCTGAAATATCCTTGAAAAAAAATAAATAAATTGATAACTGAATTCAGTTATGATTTAATGTAAAATATGAATCAATGTGCCCAAACAGAAACATAGAATTACATAGAGTATTACTGTACAATGTTTTTATAAAGGCTTCATTTTCTGTAATTTCCCCACTTTAATTCTGTAATTAAATATGCCTTGGATATTTATTCTTTCTTTGGGAGATTTATCCAATTTAAACCAGTTTATAAGATAAGCAAAGTTTTAAGAAGTGTAAAATATTGCATTTAGGGAAAGACAGAAATATTGATCCAAGTAAAAACGCAGCTTCTTCAAAGCAACATTTTTCAGAGAGGTAATGCATTTCCATTTGATTCTTATTTTCCATGCTCATAACAGGGTCTGTGCTATTACGGCACACGCCGCATCTTCAGTGTTTTGCACCGCGAGTTACTTTTGTCTCCTCAGAAAAGAGTGACTTCCATTTGCTTTAAAGTACTGGCATGGAAAACAAGACATGGAGATGTGAGAAACAACAGAAACCCTGGCATGAAGTTTTTGTAAAAGCCTCTTTGAAGACTCCACATGAACGGGTCATGTGAGTAAGTGTGTGTCTGCGGTGTTAAGTCTCCTGAATGAAGGTCTGACCCAGTTGGAGAGTGTCTGAGGTGTTGCTAAGTAACTACTCAAACGGGTCATGCACAGGAGCTGTGGTGAACACCGCATGTGGCCACACCGGGGTGTTTATAACACTATGCCACATTTTTCCATGTTTGTCCGATTCCTTTTGTTTATTTTCATAATATGAAATATTTATCAAATGGGTCATATTTATTGACCCAGATGTGTATTTTCTTTACACTGTTACTCTTCCAACATAAACTTATACCATTTACACTCAACAATAATTAGCTTTCACTTTTGACAGATAAAAAATAAGTAGTGAAAACAACAATAGTTCATTTGCAACTACTTCATTCACCTGAGTATTGTAAGAATTTACTTACAATTTTCACCGTTTCATTCATATCCTCTAATAACACTTAGTGGACAAAACACAAATAAAAGCACAGCAGTGCCACTGAAATTCATTAATTGCACCCTGCTGCAATGCACAGAAGATGAAACAGACAATGACTGCAGACAGAAACGGATATTAATATCTTCTAATGCTAAGAGCGGCTGTATTAAGAGTATGCAAACATAACATCTCTAATATAATAACCACCAGACTCTGAAAATGCACACAGACACTATTTTTCTCCTCAGATCTTTAGTCTGTGGTATTTGGCTGGCCCCAATGTGAATTCTGCGGGTACTATAATCAAAGTACCCAATGAACGCGAGAAGCCTTTTTACGTTCCTACTGTGTGTGCGAAGGAGAATCTAATCAACTTGCTACCCACAAAACAGCAGGGTGCTCCGATTTCATATTTACTTGCAAAGCTAAAACAACCTCATTAAAGTGTTACACACTAATTTAACTGCAAGACAAAAGATAAATTAATGTACAAGGGAGACACATCTTTATGGATCTTAATATGTTCCATGGAAATCGGATGACTGCTGGAGGCCATCGCGATCAAAAACATGTAATTCACTTTAAGAAATGACTTTGCCTTGTGAAAACTATCAGCATTATGCATGAATTCAGTTCATTTATAGACTTGGTTGATAAATGCTGTTTACAGTTTTAACCATGGGTGAGGTGGATGACACTTAACAATAAAGTTTCTATGCAAGTTCTAATGTGTAAAGAGGCAAAAGAAAAAGAGAGTGATTTTATCTTATGGCTGTAATTGACTATTAAAATTTCAGACTGAGAATCGAAGAGAACTGTTTTTTTTTTTTTTTTTTACTTTGAGATGTGATATTGTGCAGTTCTTACTGCAATTACTGGTAGAGTACCTGATCTGACCCTTAAATTATACTACTTAAGTTGGTTCAGTCATTTGCCTTGCACAAAAAAAAAAAACTTAATTTAGAAAACTTAATTTAGATTATATTTTAAAGTGTAATGATAGACCAAGAAACTGTAAAAAAAAAGTTTTCTGTTTAGCAGTTAACAAGCTTGTGAACAAAGATAAAAATTCCAACAACATATGTATGTCAAAAAGCAAAGAAAATATCACACAGTTCAACAACACTAGAACGAACAGAAAAGTCTTCATTTTGGAAGCTAGACATAAGAGCAAATACTGCAGGAAAGTGTTTCAGCAAGAAGCTGAAAGCTTACATCAAAGTAAATTCAGTCTGAAAACTTTCCAGAGCTTGCTCATGGGACATTTTCATGACATGTTTCCAGTCCGAGGGATAACTTCGAAGAGAGAAATTAAAATATTGCCGGGCCGAAAGAAAACAGTAGAACTGTTCAGAATCACACTTTGTTTCTTTGACTGATCTGTGACAACCAACATTCAATAAATCTAGCAAAAGTCATTTCAGCATGCCATGTTGCAAATAAACTCACTCTGCCTCCAAAATGAATTACCTTGACTGAGTTTCGCTGTTACTGTTAAACCAGACCACTGTTTAAACCAATCACAGCTCATCTATTCCTCCCAAGAGTGAGCAAATCACTAATGAGGTCAATATCATCAGTCATCTGACAATTATAAGCACATGGAGATTAGAGTAGCAGTACAACAAAACAGTTGCAAAGAAAGAAAGTTCAATAACTCAGCTAAAAAGTTTTCCAGCACAACCTAGTTGCATGCATGTGAACTTGTTCAGGGTTTACAAACAGCTGATTTCCATGACTAATATTTTATATAGTAACATATATATATATATATATATATATATATATATATATATATATATACACTGTTTCAATTTTTTATTCATTTCAGTGGCTGTTTGGAAACTACGAATTATTATTTATTAATTAATTTGTATATTTTGTATTTATTTATTTTTCAGGTTTTCCATGACACTATGGACTGTGAATATCCAAACATCTGGGTGAACGTCTATGCATGTTCACAATGCAGGCATGCCACCATTTCTGATCGTTTTAGTACCAGCTGTACAACCCTATCACTTATACCAATACAGGGATGCAGTATGATACAAATCGGCACTTGCAGTGTTTTTACAGTGTATCATCACCGTGCAACTTGCTTCAGGTGGGACACATGAAACTCTCAGAGCAGCTGTAATTGCATTGATAAGCAGCATGTTCAGCAGAAATCAGACCGACTTACTCTGGATGTTGCGAGAAGAGAAACAGCCTACTCCTCCTTCCTCTTCTTCCGTCCGTAAAGTGATGCTGTGTGCTCACGGAGTGTCAGATAGTGACAGGTTTTCATGCACAAAGCCAAACATAGATAGAGAAAGAAACCCAGACGCTTCAATCCCGCAAGCTTGCTGTATCTCTACAGGACGCGCCGTTGCGCGCGGCAGCGCATCCTTCAAATGTGTGCGAGGCGCGCGATCTCCTCCACCTTACCGGCTGTGGTCCAAACCTCACCTACGATTCCTCCTCAGACGCCTCTCTCCCTCCCCTACGACTGAAGCGATGTGAAGCAGAGAGAGAGGATGCGCAGTGGCTGGCGGAGCGTCTCACTTCTTGCACGGCGCGTGCTGGAGTCTCGGGCTGTGAGTGACTGTTTGAAGCAGATCGCGCGTCTCAGCCTAGTCCTGAAAAAGCTGCGCGCAACTGCAAGCGCGCACACCTCACGGCAGACTTCATTCAAATAAAAACCCGTTTGATGTTTTAAAATACAACTATGAAGAAACGTCCCATCCCGATTTTTTACATTTTATTTTCTATTTATACGCAATTATATTTACATGAAAACTTTGGATACGTAGTCGCGATTAACTGTTATAAACAGTGTTAAAAGACTTACCAGCTATGCTACTAAAACAAAATCGACTTTGAAAATCGCTTGTACTGTAAAAAAAAAAAAATCCTCCTGGGGAAAAATAGCTTACAAAAGCTTAAACCAGATCAAACCAGGGGTTAGCTTAATGGTTTTAGATGCTCTTCTAGCCTGGACAAGCACATGAAACCTTTTTTAAAACCAGCCAAAAAAAGCCAGCTAAGACCAGCAAAGCAGTTAAGACTACTTTTATCCATTTTCAAACAGTGTATATAGCCTGAGTATTGCTGTTAATATATTAAAAAATCTATATATAGAAAAATGTGCAACTAAATACTTACTGCAGTAGGGTCTATTGGAAAGAGCAGTGGCTAAATACTGCATAGCAGTCTAAATAGCCTATAAATAGGTTACTTGTTTATTTAAAAAACAAAAACATTATTATCAATTGTACTAATTGATTTTCTTTTGTTTAAAGTCAAAACTTTTTTTTTTTAATTTACGAAATGTAAAAGTTTTAAAAGATCATATTAATTTGATTTTGAGTCAATACTGCATTAAACAAAATAGCTATGTGAAAAAAACTTAATTTGAAAAAGTATTGGATAATAATATTTTTTTTAATAATTATTTTACCTGAATTAATATTAATAAAATATTTAATCACATATTTATATAAACATTTTAAACTTCATTTAAAACAGTACTGAATAATAAATGCTGAATGAATAGCTAACTGTATAAAATATTGCATACTTTTTTTTTTATTTCCATTTAAACATTATATAAACTTTTTAAACTTAATTTGAAAAAGCATTATATAATAAATACTTACACTGCCCTCCAAAAGTAACTCCCTAGAGGTATTTTTTATTTTTTATTTTTTATTTTTTTTTTTTTACATAAACAGTTTATACATAGAAAAAAAACTAAAATTTTTGATTAATCAAAATATCCACCATTAGCAGCTATTACAGCTCTGCATAATCTGGGCCTAAATTCATTGTATTCTAAACTTAATTGGCAATCAATTGTTGAAGCTATTAAAGTGTGCTGACCCAAAAATCTTTTAAAAACCTGGGCCAAGTTTAAACCAGTAACCAGGCATCACAGCTGGCAAAGGGGCATGTCTGACTTTGACATATATTGCCATTATTATGTAATCAAAATGAAAATGATTATTGCTGGTCTTCAATGATAATGTCAAGTTACTTTAATGTATTTGCACCAAAAAAAATGATAAGGATTTCTTTGCCAGGGGTTTACAAGTTTCCAAACTTGTAGTGTACTTGGCAGTGTACACCTGAATTAATATTCAATTATATAAAATATTTCATCAAATACAGTACTTATATAAATATTTTAAACTTAAAAAACAGTACTGAATACTAATTACTTACCTGAATGAACAGTATCAAATATTTCATACTCTTTGATTTTTATTTCGATTTAAACATTACATTTTTAAACTTATTTTGATATAGTAAACAAATGCTTACTACCTGAATGCATAGTTGATTGTATAAATATATAGAATACATTTTTAGAGTTCTTCATTTTACAGTCTGAAACCACTTTTTTTTTTTTTGTACAAAATGTTTCACGCTTCTTATGGTCAAAAACACATTTAATTATAAGAACAATATAATTATAAACATGGCATATTGCACATATTTGTTATGTAAATCCAATTAGATTAATTTAGATGATAAATTTACTGTTCAGTATACTTTAATATCACCTCATATTGTAGTATTAAGCTCAACAGTTGCTAGAAATGCCTGAATATTAAGAAATTAATCAGTGTGGTCACTGATTTTATATAGAGTGTTGCGAATGCATGTCAGTCTTTAAAAACATATTTGTTGTCTTCTCTATGCTAGACTGGCTAAAAGGATTTAAAAAAAAGTCTTTCGTCTTGTACTCCCTGACACTTGTTTCAAGACCTCTCATTTTGCATTAAATCATCATGTTATGTTTATTCATCTCTGTCAAGTCTGTCTCTTTTCTCTTGTCAGGCACAGTCTACCCCTCCGCAATGACACTGAATAAGTCACAGACGCAGGCCTTGAGGGTTTTATCTGTGCATCAGGATGTTTTTTCCTCCGCTTGAGGAACGCAATCATGCTCTAATTAAAACACCATTAACAGAGCAACAAAAATGCAAACACACACTCTGAGATCCAGCTCTCTGGAGTAACCTTCACAGCTCATGTTTTAGCGCCGACACCACTGCATTAATCCACCTAAATCAAGTCCCACAATCAGACACTTTCATGATTTTACGAAAGGAAATGGTATGACCCTCATGCCAAATTTAAACCCAACACAGACAGAAGCAGAGCCAAAGAGTTGCGCTGTCTGCCACCGGCTCCCTGCGACAGCGTCAGGGTAGATTTTCTGTAAGACCGGATCGTAAATCTTTGAGCACAATCCTCTGATATATCCCGGAATTATGCTTTAATAAATTAAACAACTGTCAGCACAGGCTAACGTCTACACGAACCCTTCATTAAGGCCACAAGAAAGGCCACATCACCAATCAAAATGTCTCGTCTCAGATCCCAAAGCATAAAAGCAGATCCATAATCTCATTTCCATAAAGCTTTCTGTTGTAATTTGCAGGCTTATTCATTTATTAAGTACATTGATCTTTGTTGTCAAGACGTCTTGTGCTCGTACAAGCAGCCGATCAGTTTAAAATATTGAATATGCTTGCGTCTTCTCAAAAGCGCTGGCCTAAAACTCTGGGTTCAGACAGATTAAGTCAAACGTCTGTTGTTTTGCTTGCCAGACATTTGACTGCATGCATTATTGCTTTTGGGGGATGTTATGCTTCACTGGCTCTTCATTATGACTTGTTCTGTATGAGAAGGATGTGCAAAATGCTCAGCTCCTCTGGGCAGCAGGATCAATGTTTGTCCTCTGGGGGAGCTGTTATCCTTTTATTGATACAAGTGATTCTGAGGTGAGCTGCATGTAGCATATCTCTGCAGCTCTCATGGCTAATTTGTATATATTGGGATACTTGGGTACAGTGTTCTGTGATGTCTGATTCACTGAAACGGAGCAAACTCCAAAATTATAACATTTCAAGAGACAGAACTGTTTGTTTATTAGTTTTTTAGGTACAGTAATGCATATTTGGAGACTTAAAGCAGCAGAAGAAACAAATGTATTCTCGGGTAGATGACCTGTAGAGAGAGCCAGTTCTTAAAAATACCATCTCTCGCCTTCCTAGGCTCAGCCGGTAACTGTCTGAGAAGTAGGAGTCTCTCTTTCCATCATTAATTAAACAGAAGTCTGTGCTCTGCTCTCGGCCCTGTGTGCATTAGCTCCATTTCAGACTGGCTGCTTTTATTCACTATTATTCACCAAAGTTCATTCCTCTAAATAACATTTCTAGCTTACGATCGCTTTGAAGACGCACACGTTCATTTGCCAGGTTTCGTCCTACTCTGTCTGTGTTTAAGCACTGTAAAATTTAATCTTGTTTTTTCAAAGGTTTCTAGGGCTCATCAGTAGACAGACGTTTCAAATCCTGTCTTTGTTTTTACCTGGCTTTATAAATCTATGAATTTAGATTAAGTAGAGCATGTTTATTGGTGCTTATTTGCTGCTGTTTGAAACTTCTCAATACAGATACCTGGGTTGAGTTTATCCAGTTTATGAGTTTTTAGTGTAATATTTTTTTTTTTCTCAAAACTACTTGAGTTTGCTTGCTTATTTATTTATTTGGTTGTTTATTTTGATGGTCCCCTTTTGACATTCTGGTGAATATAAGTAACGTATATGCAACTACACATCAACTAACTCTCTTTAGAGACTGGTTTTAATTAGGAATTTAACAGTCGGCGTATTTGCAAAGATACACTGAAAAATAAATAAATAAATAAATAAATAACAATAAGTACGATTTTCCTCATTTTTCTTTTGCAAGTTTTCGCACACATAAATTAAGTAAAATCTACTTAAAGGGGTCATCGGATGTGTTGGCAGTGTATGTAGACATCTACCCCCTTAATGAAAAAAATCCATGCAGTGGCTTTTAATTAATCTGTAAAAATAATATCCCTTTTTTCAAATCAAGCCATTCTCAGATGCCTGCCAGTATGGCATCACACCGACAGAGGCCGCTCCCACGAGAGTTGATTGACATGAGCGTCTTACCTCAGATCACCTGTCACAGTCCGACCTCCATTGTTTCGATGCCGGAGCAGGGATGTAAGTTAGACAAGAATATCTCCGATTGAGCGACTGAGGTGTTGTGTTGCTGGATGTAATAATGAATGTAGTGGTCGTCATTTACTCCCGACATCTGAGCCACTGAAGATGCAGTGGATTACGTTTGTTCGTGAAGAGAATGCACCTCCCGATCTATATATATCCGCCTATGTTCACGTGAATCATTCATGATCCAGCTTCACTTACAGCAGAAGTGAGTATAAGGGTTTTTTTTTTTTTTAATGAATTTTTGCAATCGCCTTTCCTAATAACGTGCTAGTTAGCAAAGTTTACCGGCTAAACGTGGCTAAAGTAAACAGGCTCGTCACTCCACAGAGAGAAGAGAGGGGCGGGGCGAGCAGAGCTCATTAACATTTAAAGCAGCCACGACCAGAACAGGATGATTTTTGCAGAGCTGATTTTGGCAAGGTAAAAAGGGTGTTGTTTTACACTACCATTGAGAATTTCTAGTATATTATAGCGTATATTATAGACTTTTCATTAAGACCATAAAGAATCATATCAACTTGTGGAAAATGGCCAAAGGAAATATTAACAAAGGAAAATTAGCAAAGGAAATAAGTACCTTTAATGTGGGCAGTTAGAAGTGGATGAGTAATTTCTACTTAATTATTTTAAGTTAAATCTGTAATACTCAAGTACATGTCACTCACTCACGATTTATAAAATTCACTGAAACAACATAGCACTGGGAAAAAGGCATGTTATGAAAGCATGTGGTTCATTTACAAACATGTGAGTAAGCAAGTAGACAACTTATTATTCTTTTAAGATATGTCCACTCAACATAATTATTACCCAAATGAACACCAAGACTTCAACACTTGGTACACCATACGCAATCACGGTAACAACCAGTGGATGTTTGAGTATGAATGGGTCATTCTGAGTAGAAAATGAACTCCAGATGTCACAAAACAGTAAGTTACTAAACCTAACAACAAAACAACCATAAAACAGTGTAAATGCAACTCGATAACAGTGAAAAATGTAACCTTTTTAATCATTCATGCCCCAGTGCATGATGGGTAAAACTGGATCATAACTTTGATATTTACTGAATTGTAAACATAACAAACAATTCCAAGTAAAATACACTTTTAAGTTCAAACTTTAATTTCTATGATCTTTAATTGAGTACTAATATAGAATTTATTTTATTTTTAAATTATTGGCTGAACTAAATTATTTAATGTAGAAATTACTTTTTTTTTTTTTTTTTTTTTTTTATCAGTGTACTTTTAGTCACTAGAATGTCTGTTGGGAGTTTTGGGGTTAAACTGATGGCAGTCCTACCTCATCATGGCTGAAGAAAAAACTAATTTAATTTAGTAGTTCTTTATATTTTTAGACATGTTTCTCTAGCGTTTTGTTCAGTATCAAAGAGAACCAGGTTCAAAACCCAATCTATTATGTAATTTTTATTTATTTATTTTTGCAATAAATTGCACCTGGACTTAAAAGCCAGTGATCACTATGCATTTCCATTGCATGGACAAATGGAAGAGAGAGCTTTGACATTTTGATAATAACTCCTTTTGTGTTGTACAGGAGGGAAAAAAGTCACATTAATATAAAGTGACACAAGGGTGGGTAGATAACGACAGCATTTACAGCACTGGACTGACATATGTTTCATTCAGACACTGAATTTTTGTTTTTTTTCTTTTGAAAGATAAATCCACTTAATTAATTATAAGTTTAACATTTTGTTCATGTACAGTTAAAACAACTTCTTAACCTAAAACCTAAAGTTCAACAAAACCCTCCAAAACAAGCTGACAATACTGCTGGTGATGACTTTGTATACACAGGTAAAAGTTGCTGAAGCGACATGTCTTTGTGAGGGTGTGTTGATAGAGCTCAGGGGCAGCAAGTAGAAGATTGCTGGTTTTAACTTCACAAGGTCCAATAACTATGCCCTTTTTGCCCCTGATCAAGTCCCTTGACTCATTGTTAATCCAGGGGGACAGAACCTGTAATGAGTGTACTTTAAAGAAACTATCCCAACAGCAGGATGCCAGTGCTTGCGCCAGAATCGCTGCCAATTGCCAGATTGGTTCAGGACTGAAAAACTGGCTTCACAGCCACTTTATTTTCCCTGTCCATCTAAAATATATTTGTATTCATAATTATAATAGTGTGGATTGGTTGCTGGTGTATGAATCTTAGTAATCTAAACTGGAGAAGCATGGGATGCCATAAAAATGCTGAATCAAATTACTTTGGATGTTTAAATATGCTTTCAAAGCTTAAACAAAGGACACAATGAGCATAAGTTGCATATTACTATTGATATACTCATTTATTATTTATATTGTATCACTTTTGATACAAGAATTTGCTAAATGACAACTTACTTATATACGGGACACTGCAAACTTGCTTGATAGCCCACCTGGTACAGAGTTGAACTTGTAACGTGGAGCTCCTGGAATCAAGCCCTGTGAAACACAATTCACAATAAGCTCAAAGCAAGCTAAAATGGCATGGCTCTTTCAGCAAATGTGTTTTTTATCACACTTTGCTGTTGTTAACACTATTGGTTTTTAAAACACGATTCAACTTTTAGTGCCACTCACCAGACATTTCACTTTAAAAGTGTCACGAAATGTGCAAAAAGCAGTGAAATGTCTTTATGCAGAAATGTCAGACACACTATTTACACTATAATCCTTTATAAATATCAAACAAATAAATATACTCAAAAAAGTCACTCTGTAGAACTATCGTAAATATTTGGATACAAGCATTTGCTAAATGACAACTTAGTTTTGTATGCCAGTCAAACGTAAAGTATTCAGACCCCTTGAGATTCTGTTAATTAAAGATTAGAATGGAAAATCAATGCCTATGTCCATGTAGGTCAGAGATTCATCTTTTAATCCAATCATCTGTTTTATGAAAATCAGTCACTGTGACATGCTCCAGCACTATGAACCTCATCAATTGCTTCTCAGAATATTGCTAAAATAAATTTCCATGGTCATCTTTGTCTAGTGCGGTAAAATAGCTGGAAGCAATTAAATACTCACTCAAGGGGGTAATGCATCTCTCCTGTTTAGACAGAGCGATCCTTTACCTCAGTCTCATGTAATTAGCAACAGATCACAATCTCTTAGGGTTTTCCCATGTGCTGAATTCCACTTACTTTCTCATCAGCTCTTCAGATAGTAGAGACTAGATATAATCATGGCTCTCATCCACCACTGCTACCTGATTTTAAGATCACAAAATGACTTTTCCAAGAGCGAGTTTTAACAGGCCTTGTGAGAATAGGCTGTTGGATTTCGATCAGGTACACAAGTACAGGTGGGCCAAATGAATTATCGCGTAATGGCATAGTTCACCCAGAAAATAATGACAAAACTGTCATCCTTTGTCATTTAGTCATCCTCATGTGGTTTCAAAACTGAATGATGTTATTGTTTTTCTTTAAAATAACAAAAGGAGAATTTTTGAAAATAAAATAACAGTTCATAGTGAATGTAGCTATTAAGCCAAAAAAAGAGACTTACATGCTACTGTATATTTCAAAGGAACAGATTTCTACCTAACATGCTTTTTGATATGAAGAATGGGAATAATGAGAATAATAATAAGAATAATAAGGTTGAAATGACATGAGGGTGAGTAAATGATGATTTATATATATATATATATATATATATTTTTTTTTTTTTTTTTTAGGTGAACTATTTCTTTGAGCTGTCTTAAATCAGTCCATTTTGCTTTCATAATCTGACACATTTCAGAGTGAAAATCAATGAGGGAAGAAAAAATGTAGGCCAGGATGTGATTTTATTCATACAGAATTGATTGGATCATGAAAAGTGTGGTGACAGGTGTTTGGCAGGGAGGGGTTGAAAAGTAAGAGGAATCTAAAACATGTATTACATATTACTACATTTTAGGAAATATTTTAAATTATTATTTTGGTTTATTACACATTTATCTGGGATGCTTGATTTTGACTGCACTGAATTTATTCTAAAGACCATACATATAACATATACTTAGATTTTTAAACTTGGATTTATGTATGTATGTATTCATTCATTCATTCATTCATTCATTCATTCATTCCATAAACAAAATCAAACAAATTTGTACACTGCCAGTCAAAAGTTTTTGAACAGTAAGATTTTTTATATTTTTTAAAGAAGTCTCTTCTGCTCACCAAGCCTGTATTTATTTGATCCAAAGTACAGCAAAAACAGTGATTTTTTTTTTTTTTTTAATGAAATAACTCTTTTCTGTTTGAATATATTTTAAAATGTAATATATTCCTATGATTCCAAAGCTTAATTTCTATATATATATATATATACATATATGAATAATTTTATTTATCAAGGATATTTTTATTTATTTATTTATTTATTTAGATACATGCTAATATTTGGATTTTTCTATTGGTCAAAGAATCCTGAAAAAAATGTGCTCAACTATTTTAAATACTGATAATAATGCCCTTTATATGGTAAAACAGTGGAGTAGGCATTAAAACAAATAATGAATGTGTGGTCAAAGAGAAAATAAATGAACGACGTAAATGGGACCTGTGATACATCAGGTCAGTCATCAGGTGAAATCGACGCAAAGACTACATCAGAAACTAATACTGATACGCAAGTACTAGACAGTCATCAGAATGAGGATACTCAACCTGTCTAGTACAACACCAGAGATAGCCACTTCGAGCAAAGATACGAAAAGTAGACAAACCTGGACTGTCGATCAGTAAAGGGATCTGATGTGGTCCTTCTACTATGTGACTGAGACAGGCATGGAGGCACACAAGACAAGAGGGATCTACACAATATGGCCCCAACAGAACCCAGACAGACATTCAGAGATGAACCCAAAAAGGTGAATACACAGAGAAGAAACACTGAAGCAAAGAAGTGGTTAGCAGACACTGAATTAGCACAGATCAAAGCTAACGTCATCAGGTGCATCCAACAGCAAAACCCAGAGAAAGCTAGTACCATGGATGAAGAACCAAGTGTCCCCTGGAGAAACAACTTGCTGGAGAATAACCACAGCAACAGCAGAGGCCTGCTGAGAGCACCCCTGAGGATCAACATCAAGTGGGTGAGATGAATGGAGTCGACCCCTCAGGAGCTGTTCCCAACTCAGGTGATGCAAAGTTCAAGAGATGGAAACCAGGATCTGAGTGAAGCTGCTTGAGTTAGAGAGTGTCGCCATCAAGGATGGGAGGAGACTCAAGCATGTGAGACGAAGTAAGCAGCTGGATCAGAACATTGAGTTGGCAAACTAGGCCCTGGTTAACATTGCAAAGGAACATTGTTTGAGCATCACCAAGCTCAACACACTTGAGTATGCAGCAGCTGCAGTCCTAACAGTCGAGATAAGTACACCCAAGTGGGTAGAAAATACTATTGTGGAAAAGAAAGCTTCAGCAGAAGGTCGACCAACATCGCAGGATCCTTTCCATCTTAACTGAGCTCAAGCTAGGAGTCTCCAGGAGGCATGTCCATAAATAGATCAGACTGGCACGAATGGACTACAGTAAACTCAAGGAGTTCACCCAGGACATCAAGATGAAGCTACAAACGAGGGCTCAGCGGTTGCACAGGTACAAAGAACATCAGCAGCAGTTTTACCAGAACAAGCTGTTTAGAGAAGACACCAAGAAATTCTACCAGCTTCTGAACAAACAAGAAGATGCCATCTCTAAACCACCTTCACAACCAGCTGTCAAGACATTCTGGCACAGCAGAGGATAATGTTAAGCACAACAACGAAGCATTGTGGATCAAGGACGAGAAGAAAGTAAACCAAAGAGTAACACCGCAAACATGGACTGAGCTTACCCTCACTGATGTGCTCAAAGTCATCAAGTGAGCACAGAAATGGAATTCCCTGGTCCAGACAAGCTGCAAAACTTCTGGCTCAAGAGTTTCAATGCTGTACATCAACACTTTTCAAGAGCAATAAACAGAGTTCTGCGAGATCCAAGATCCATCCCTGAATGGATGACGACTGGAGTCACATTCCTTATATACAACAGCAAGGATCCCAGAGATCAAGAACTACTGTCCGATTACAATTTACAAGCTTCTTACAGCAGCTTTGTCCGAGAAGGTATACAACCATTTGCTGACAAACAACATCCTCCCAGATGAACAGAAGGGCTGCAGGAAGGGAGCCAGAGGATGTAAAGATCAACTTCTCATTAGCAAGATGGTAGCTGAAGACACCAAGAAACGCAAAAAAAAAAAAAAAAAAAAAAAAAACTTGAGCATGGCCTGGATTGATTACAAGAAGGCATTCGATAGTATCCAAGATGGATCTTGGAAGCTCTAAATATCATTCAGTTCAAAGCGTCAATAAAGGAATGTAAGACAGAGATGCACCTTTTCCACCAGAAAGGTAGCATCAAGACAAGATCAATTGGCATCAAATGGGGAACCTTTCAAGGTGACTCCCTATATCACTGTTTTACCTTAGACTCATACCTCTTTCGAACATGCTAAACAGGCAAGGTATTGGATATGCAATTGACGACAAGAACATTATGACCCATCTGTTGTATATAGACGACCTCAAGATCTTCGGTAGCGATGAAAGGCAACTCAGACAGGCAATGCACATCGAATGGAGTTTGGACAAGACAACTGGACAATGCACAACTGTTGCCTTCAAGAGAGGGGTATGAGTCAAAAGCCACAACATCCAGCTGAGAGGAGGTTCGTCCATCAAGAACCTTGAGCAGGACAAAGTGTATAAGTACCTGGGCATCGATGAAGGCGATGGTATTCAGCATAATGAGATGAAGAGTAAGATCGTTAAGGAATACTACCAGCGCCTGGCACTTAGGAGCAAGCTCAATGCCAAGAATAAGATCAGTGCTATCAACAGTTTAGCAGTCCCTGTCCCTACATACAGCTTTGGCATGGTGGACTGGAGAGTAGAGGAGATAAAGAAGATGGACAAGAAGATGAGGAAATTGCTAACGATGCACGGCATGCACCACCCAGAAGCAGATGCAAACTGATTATACATCAGTCGAGCTTATTGAACTTGAGTCCGTGTACAACATCGCTCATGAAGATGGTGAAGAACCACAAAGTCAGCAAAACCAAGTACTCCCTGATGAAAATGGCGAATAAGATCCGCAAACACTATGGTCTTCCCAGGCAAGGGGATTATCCAGAAAGCGCTAAAACCACGGGTGGAAAGACGAGTGGCAGTTCTCTAGATGAAGGCCGAGCACTGAGAGAAAATACTGAATGAGATCAGATCAAATATGTGAAGGAGAAGGCTCTACGTGGCAAGTTCTTCAGATATCTGAATGAGCCATTTGTAGACAAGGAAGCTAGTTTAGTTATAAGGAGCGATGTAACAAGTGCTTTGTGAGACTGCACTTATCCTACGCAAAGTATATATATATATATAAATGTGGCAAATCAGCATATTAGAATTATTTCAGAAGGATCATGAGAAATCGACGACTGAGTAATGATGCTGAAAGTTAAACTTTGATCACAGCAATAAATTACATTCTAAAATATATATATATATATATATATATATATATATATATAAAAAAAAAAACGTACTGTTCAAAAACTTTTACTGGTAGTGTATGTGTGTACGTATGCATGCATGTTTTAAGGACCATTAAGATAATACACAGGTACAATTCTAAACCTCAAATTTCAACTTAAACCTATATTTCATATCCATGTATTTATTTATCTATATATTCGGTGGGTTGGTGTGTAATAAGACATGATGTAAAAAAGAATAAGAGATAATGTACAGTCAGCCATTTATTATTAAATAAATTCCTTCAGAATGATACAAAAAGCGATGCAAGATGACGACCGGCTGAGTGTATATTATCCTATATATAGCCAATGTGCACAAATACTTCACTGACTGGCATTAAAAAGTAAATAGGATCAGTTTACATTAATAGCATGTCAAGTGACAAGTGTCATGGTATATTTAGTGTTTACTTTGCTTTTTACTGGAACTTATGTGCTTCATATTGTGATCACGTTCTACTACTCAGTATGTTTGGATATAGTCTGGTGGTGGTGCAAGAAGCAGGACCCTCCGTTTCCTCCTGTGATATGAAAACTGTGCGCTCCTCACCTCTGAATTGTCACAAAAGCACTGACATCTGTGGCTTACAGATGGCTTGTGATGATGTTGCGGATTACTGACTCACTGCTCTGCTATGAAAGGGAACCGAAAGGAGAAAATTGTAAGTCCTTTCTGTTTGAATGAGCAGAGGGCCTTCTAGGGAGAGACAGATGTTAATTTATCTCCATTACCCACTCAGGGCAAGCCATCTGAGGTACACTGCTCTGCAATTGACTGCGACGCTGCTGCATGTAGCGGTCTCAGAGGCAGTGAGGACTATCTGACTAACCCTTTCATCCACATCACTTCAATTTCACATTCATCTGCTGCAGTTAATTCAATGGTCTGACGTCATTTTAATTAGAAGATTACAAATTAGCTTAATAATTCAGTTTCTACACATGGCTGGAAATGAAATCCAGTTCTGCTGATTGGTTAACCAAAGATCAAACCCCTTTTCACTCGTTGGTTAACCAAACATCATCAGCTCTTCCTCAGTTCTGTGCCACGGTATAATAGTTACCTGCTGCTATAGTTGTATAGATTACAATATTAACCCCCCCCAATGTATGTCTAGGTTTATCAGAATCTCACATTTTGTGGACTGTATAGAAGCCTTCTTTACAACATAACTGGAACTGAGCACATGATTTATACACTGTAAATATTTTCTGTTCAACTCAGCGGGTGGTTCTTTGGACACAAGCTATTTTCAATTGTTTGCCACAAAGTTCAAGACATGGATACATTAGCCCTGCATGCATTTTAAAGTACAGGACGCAATTAACGGGTATACAAAAAAACTGTTCACCACAGACAAAGTTCATCGTCTAGAATAATTGCACTCTTAGCAGCAGCGAGCACTGCTGATCACTAATTATGCTTGTTTCTATTATTCTCCAACAAATCCAGCTAGAGCCTTAGTAATAAATACAAAAGATAAAATAAAAAAAAAAGAATAATTATAGAAAAGTAAAATAGGTACTATGGTTGCATTAGCATTGCACAATGCACACTGTAAGCTACCAGATACACGATAAAACAGACAATATACTTAGGAAGGTTTATGCACAGTTATCATATGTGCAGTTATTGCAAATGCAGTATACTGCATGCTAGAAACACTTAATTACCTTTTATAAAAAAGCAAATGCAAAGTGAGCCCTCACAAAGACCCGGTGCCCTTCATTACTCTTGCTATGTCTGACAAGCCATGGCGCTCTCACGCCACACATCATGTTGTCATGCAGTAAAAAATACATTGTGGAGCAAAGAGGAAACTGACAATGTGCTGACAGACAGGAAAGAGTAGGCTACTTTAGGTATGAAACACAGGCTTCAATTGTTTTGTAATTTTTTTTAAAGAAACTGAAACGATAATAACGGTTTTGTGGCCTCAGTTCAAGCGACACATGAACCGACCATCTTTTCCTCTTTACTAATTATAACATGAAATAAACATGAACGAACATCAGACAATATCTTATTTCAACAGCAGAAAGACATCAATCTGCACCATTTTTAAAGTTCAAGTTCACCGACGTTAATCTTCTCTCCTGTCTGCTTTGTTTATCAAAAAAAAAAAAAAAAAAAAAAAAAATGGCAGATTCAGCATTATATGATTGGTCAGATTGCCTGTCAATCAAACTCTCAGGCGAAGGGTCAATTATGATTGCAGGGCAGAATATTGATTGATAAAGACTTAATTTCACAAAGTTGCTTGCACAATTGTATATTGTGACCTCAAAACACTTCTATCATTTGCATGAATTACGATAAAGTAATATGACTCGAAACTTTCATCACATAATTTACTCCATATACATGGCTTTTTCTGATGCAGTAAACTTGCTTTAGAGATGCAAAGCATTCAGGTATGATTGAGCTTTGGTAGTTCATTATTTTCAAACGTGATAGAGTAGCAACCTTTTAGTGCCACTTACCAGACATTTAATTTCCAAACAACCACAAAATGTACAACAAGCAACATAATAAAACATTCATCTTCTTTGGATAAAACTGAACATGGTTTTAGCACCACTGACTGCACTGTAAAAAAAAAAAATTATTTTAATGGTAAAAGACTGTAAAAATGCTACAATAAAAACCTGAAAAAAAAATCTGACCGCACACCATTAAGCAAAAAGAGAGAGAGAGAGGGAGAGAGAGACAGAAAGAGAGAGAGAGAGACTAAACAGTGTGTCAAACACAGTTGGTGTTTTTGCTTTAAATATGATCACACACTTGCACTTAACATTTTCTAAAAATCATGCTCAAATGGAGTTAACAAGATTTTTAATGTGCGAATGATGGAATTATGCATTTTGTCTGTCATTAGAATGACTGCATTTGAGGCAGTAAATTAATCGCATTACGTTTTCATCAATTTACTGGTTATAAAGTTTATTGTAGCTATATGGGCGCTCAGTTTCTCTTGTTGTTTAATACATTTGGCCAAAACCACATGATATAAAAGATAAACCGCTATGCACAGGATATTCAAAAATGTACAAAATTGGCTACAACTAGACGACAAATGCTAAGACTCTTCTCCGCTTATCAAACAAAACAAAAACATAAACACAAACAAAACATTAGCATTCATAGACTGTTTTTTGAGTAAAGAAAACGCTGTACTTATTCAAACATCAGTTATTTATTTACCCTTGCTCTGGGAAGTAGACGTCTGTCTTCAAACTGCCCATCGTGGCACTTCATTCTGAATGGAGCCGGTGGAGTTATGAGGTTTGACTGACAATTTGAGGATCTAATGGCGTTTGATCACAAGCTCTTTTGAATGTTTTTTTATTGGTTAAATATTTGTAAAACCCACAAAACATACTTAGTGTCAATAGCACTGATTTAAAATTATAATAACAAAGTATAATTGACATACAATGTTTTGCCCTATAGCATACAGTGAAAAACTGTATTGGACAGTACATGTAATTTTATGGTAGTATACCATTTTTGGAAGTGAATTGATAATTTACAATGAATAACTGTGAATTGACATTCCCATAATTCCCTGCAGTACATTTCACATTTGATGTTTTTTCATTGAAATAACTATGTTTCTTCTTATTTTTTCTTACCAGTTGTGTACATTAGGGTTGTATGTTACATCTAATGTGTTAAATGAATGTTTATTGCATCATTTCAGTTTAGTGAATTACACTATATAGTATTTTAAAGCTGCTTGCGATGGGCTTTGGTTCATCATGTGACTTTCTGATCACCACCTGCTTTTGGTGGTTATCAGCAGTAGTTATCAGTTTCTTTACAGTGTGGATATTTCACTTTAACCTCCTGGGGTCGGCTAATCCGCAGGCGGGAGCACGCGCATATTTTCCAGATGTCAGCAAAAAGACCTTGAATTGTTATGTTAGTGACTAGATTACAGTGTAACCAGACTTTAGCCATTAATATGTTTTTAAGATACTGAAAAAAGCACAAATGTCAGGGCATATCAAAACTTCTCCAGGGCCCCAGAACACCCTCAGACCCCAGAGGGGTGTTGTTAATTGTGCAAAATGCAACGTAATATCACTTTGCAGAAATCTCACCGCAGGCATGTTTTTCCAATGAGCCTAGATAGAATATAATATAATAATCTTTAAATATATTTGGCTACAGTACTTTAAAAATAGCAAATAAATAAATAAATGCAATCAAGAAAAATGTTCAACTCTCAGTGGAATTACTGTAAAGATGATTAACCTTATTGACTTTCAAGCCCATATGAATTGCACTGACATTCAGCTAACGAGCGTCAATGTAAGTCAGAGAGATGGAGTGAGAGGACTTCCGAGAAAAAAAAAAAAAATCTGACGGCATGTTATCACATTCCCCGCAGGCGCAACAGAGACGAGGGACCAATCACTTCCCATCACCTGACAATGTTGCACTTGATAAGTGAGGCTGTATCCAGATTGGCGGAATGGAGAGGTGAGGGATTGTGCAGTGTGTTTGTGTGTGTGTTTAAATGCGACAGTATATAGGCTTTAACCTACTGGTGTATCCCAGGAGTTTTTTTTTTTTTTTTTTTTTTCTAGACCACAGATGGCGTCAGCCTAGGGAATGGCTTGGACTGCCAGAAGCAACTAGTAGTTTGGTTTGCTGCTCTGCATTTATGTTGACCGTTGGGTGAGAGAGGATGTGGATGTCTGACCCGACTTCCTTATTTGGATCTGTGATTTGTGATTGTTGGCACAGAAAAAAAAAATGTCTGGAAGACACTTTAAACACATCAGTGAACCGCAGCGGCAATATTCAAATAAGAAAATAAAATGTACACTGGCCTTTTCAAATGTGTGTGGGTAAATACATTAGTTTGTTTGTATGTTTGTGCGTGCCTGTCAGAGAACATCTGCATTCCAGGACATTCACGTTTCATCGTGCCATTTATGTTGCTTTGCTTGTGTGGGTGTACGTACAAAAGATTGCTCATGCATTCACAAACGTATATCTAACTGATTTCTTACCCAGCCTCTTTATGGCACGCAGACTTCTGCAGACTCACGGTAAGGTTTTAGTGCAGATGGCGAGGTGCATTATCATTCTGGGGAAATGCAAGCAATTGCTCTTTATTGCAGAGCAGATGCTGACTGCATGGAAGTGGTATATTGCTAACGGAATGGTAGATTGCCTCTTTTCATTGATGACAGAAGAAACATCTGCGGGACAGGGTATTTATGCAGGCGAGACGTGATATAAAATCACTCTGCCAGAGATAAGAGATTAAGGGCCTATGTGAAGCACGAACAGACGACAACAAAGTCTAATTACAGTTTGGATTAATTTAAGATTTCAAAAAGACGAGTGTAAATCTATTAATGTGAACAGACTTTTAAAGGGAAACCAAAGGCAAAGTGACATGAACAGTAATGCTCTGCATCAAAGCAGGTGTGACCTCTGTCGTTCATCCATAACTCAGGCTGCGTTTATCTCTTAATAGCGGCTTTTGACCTATTGATCTGAGAGACACATGTTCTCCCCTCAATCAATGAGTCTGGCTGTAATATCGAGTTTAAAAAGACACCGCTTTTTAAAAGGATAGTTCACCCAAAATTGGAAAATTGGTGTTATTATTCACTTCTCCATGTCACCTTCAACCTCTCTGACTTTCTTTCTTCTGTGGAATACAAAAGGAGAGTTTGTGAAGAATCTTACAAAATCCTGGCAACTAATAAAGATTTATTGAATGAGAGAGTTCATTTATGCTATCAAGCCCAAAAATAACTAAAATATGTGTATTAAAAGATTCGATACCCCAAAAAAGCCTCAATGAACCTTTGTGAAAAAGAGGTTTTATTGTAGAAATAATATACTTTAAAAGAATATACTCAAATGGTAAATTATTGTAATGTTTTAGATATTTGCATATATATATATATGTGTGTGTGTGTGTGTGTGTGTGTGTGTATATATATATATATATATATATATACACTCAAAAAAGTATTATAATGTGTCCTCTATTACTTCATGGCAATAAAATAATTTTGTTCCAATAATGAATAGGAATTGGTTTGCATTTTTGCATTCTTTGCTAACCCTATTTCCTATTTCCCCAATATTCAATGCATTACATTTTATAAGTAATTGTCCACGTAATTCCCAAAGCTATATTTCCTTAAAGGATAGTTCATCCCAAAATGGAAATTCTATCATTAATTACTCACCGTCATGTCGTTCAAAACCTGTAAGACCTTCGTTCATCTTTGGAACACAAATTAAGATATTTTTGATGAAATCTGAAAGCTTTCTGACCCTGCATTGACAGTAAAGCAATTGCCAGAAAAGAGCAAGATGCAAGAGCCAGAAAAAATAGTAAGGACATCAATAAAATAGTCTGTGTCAAACCAGTGGTTCAACTGTAATGTTATGAAGCTGCTTTTTGTGCACAAAGAAAAATAAATTAACAACTTTATTCAACAATTTCTTCTCTCTTCTCTTTTGAACTTCAGCTCGTGCCTATGGGCACTGTTAAATAAATTGTTGATTTTTCTGCATTTTTAAGTGGTATTATTCCTAATATTGATAGGTTTTTAATCCTTGGAGATCTTAATGTTCATGTGTGCTGTCCCTCTAATCTTTTGGCTAAGGACTTCATTAGCCTTATAGACTCATTTGATCTAGTTCAACTGGTAAAAGGTCCCACTCATTCACATGGACCTACACTTGACACTTGCTGCCACTTGGTTTTTCAGTGTTGGACACTGAATTATAGTTTCTCAGATCATAAACCTATTTTATTTACACTTCCTTT
Source organism: Labeo rohita (assembly GCF_022985175.1). Taxonomy (NCBI): domain Eukaryota; kingdom Metazoa; phylum Chordata; class Actinopteri; order Cypriniformes; family Cyprinidae; genus Labeo; species Labeo rohita. Next base: position 31,114,620 of record NC_066886.1, on the reverse strand, counting down.
GTCATCTCCTGTTGTTAAATCATGTAAACCTGCCTATATGACTTGAATAATATCTCCCTCCACTAGTGATACTTTCTCATCAATGTTCAAAGAGTTTTCTCAATCTTTAGTCTCCTTTCCATCTGATCAAAGTGCCGAAGAGCTTATACATTCTTTTAATGATGTCTGCACTAATATTTTGGACTCTGTAGCTCCTCTGCAGTTTTAAAAATCTAAACCAAAGTCTGTACACCTTGGTGAAACGCTACTCGTGCTCTTAGACGGACTTGCAGAAGGTGGAAGAAAGATAAGCTTCAGATATCTTATGAAGTCTTCTTTATCTCAATATCAGAAAGCCATAAGATCGGCTAAGTCTATGTATTTATCTGAGCTCATTGATAAGAATGTCCATAGACCAAGAATGCTCTTCTGTACTGTGATGCTGCTGACACAGGAGCCGGCATTTTGACGTAGAACCCGGATGTGCTGTGACTTGTTTACAAGCAGAAAAAGAACAGTCGAAGACTGACACGGAAGAGAAGAAATTGTTGAATTATATTTGTTTTCTTTATTTTGTTTCAAGTTATTCAAGTCAAAACATGTTCTCGTAGCTTGATAACATTTAAGAGTAACACTTTATTTTGATAGTCCACTTTAGACATTCTACTAACAGTAAGTAACTTTGCAACTGCATGTCAACTAGTCATTAGAGTATTAATAGACTGTCTGCTTAATATCTTCTAACACTCTTCTAAGTATATGTCAACTTATTCTACTAACCCTAAACCTAACCTAACAGTCTGCTCTGAGAATTAATTGACATGTAGTTGCAAAGTTACTTATAGTTAGTAGAATGTCTAAAGTGGACTATTTAAATAAAGTGTAACCCATTTAAGTTAAACCACCATAATAAGCTTGTGGTAATTACAGGTACTAATGTCTAAGGTTTCACAGGAGGCAGGAAACACACACTTGGCAGGTTAAGGTGATTTAAACCATTTATAAGTATATATCTAAATGCAGAAAATAAATGTGCAAAAATACAGAACTGAACAGATGAGTTGATACTCAGAAATTCAGCTGATTTGTCCTCTTAAGAACAATGACTGGGTTTTTTTTTTGATGGACAAATTAACCCACAATTTATGCAAACAGATCACAATAACCTTTAGAAAATGTTCCACTTGAACAAGGTTTCCTCTTATTTTACCTGTGTTTGCTTATACTATTTGAAAGCGGATTTAACTCCTATTTGAACCCTCTTAATTTAAAGTTTGCTTTTCTTCTCTTATTTTTGTAACAATTTACTGTTCTCCTCCCACAGGTTACATCAAAATGAAAAAAAGTTTTGAACCATTTAACCTGTCACAGTGGCCATGAAATGCTCAGGTATGTACCACACCCAAACGAATAAACTAAATCAAACCTCAATTTGTCAATATCAGGATCACATGAACAGTAAATACAATGTAACATTTATATCGGTACACGATGAATGAGCACCCAGTCTCTATGAATGGGGAGATCAGCTGATACTGTCTCTTTAAGGGCTCAGTTAATTCAGTGAGCAACCATTAAATGTTCTGTCCGCTTGGTTGTGAAGGATAGTGCACAGAAAAAACAAAACAAAACAAAAAAAGTATCCAACCAGTTATCCGATGCGAATCCCGTGAATTTCAGTCCGTTTCGCTCTATGGGTGGCTCGCCATCTGCTTCTCATCCTCAAACAGTCAGCCCCGTGTATATGAATCGATAGCTCGAACACAGTCTCCAACAGCACAAAAACCCAGCCAATTCCCTTGGAAAACAACGCAGTTAATATGTTGTTTCCTCTGTATGACACAGTTGATATAAAGTCAATCTATCTGATCTTAAAGTCCCCGATTTCTCAAAATGTTCATGTTTGGGTGAACTATCCCTTTAAAGATGTTTATTAGGACAGGATACAAACTAACAGTTTATCTTCAAGTATTTAAACAGAATATATTATGAACATTTTTAGTCAAACGTTTTAGCAACTAAATGCAGGCTTGGTGATGACAGAGTTGCAAAATTTGATTGAGGGCTGCAGAGACAGAGATGTTTGAATGAAGAGAGAAAGATAGACATGGACTTTCACAATATGTGATCCCATCAGCCTCCTGTCTTGCTCTCCATTGAGCAATCAGTGCTGTTAATAGACAACTCTGTTGCACTTTGAGTTTATCTAGAGGAGCATTAGTCCATTCACCCCCACTACACATCCACTGATTGCACAGTATTATGTGCAGTGAGATTGCATTTTATCATTTAGTTAGTCAGCTCTGGCACAAAACAGACTAATGCACTTCAGTATGCAAAAGCATGTTGAGTCATGTTCTGATGTGCTTTGATTACAGATCATCTGTACAGGTGAAAATAAGCAGGGACACAGGTAAACTAGAAAATGCATATAGTGGTACTAATAAATTGAGTAAATTATTTGTTTAGTGAAAACCTCACACAAGTGATAGTAGCCACTTAACTGAGGTTAACTAAGTAAACTAAATTAACTGCATGTAGACTTAAATCAGATTTGCAATTACAATGGTAGAGTTTTCACAAATTTCCAGCATCCAGCATGCTTTGGGTGACAGAGATGGACAGAGAGTATAAAATTGCTGAGGACAAATGCTGGCAAATCACAATCCCCCATGTGTAACCCTCCCAATTTATGCATCATATATGTATACAAAAAACATGGCCTCATGCACAAATGTATATTTATGCTACACTTGATGTCATTTTTACATTGAAAAGTTACAGTTATTGTTAAACTCAAGGAGTTGGTCGAGTCAACTGGAGATTGTGATCTCACAGATAAAATGACTAAAAAGAGCTCAGCTATCTTTGAGCTGCAGTCGTGTTGTTATTGTGCCAAAATAAATAAATAAATAAATAAATAAATCAGCACTGTGAAAAAGATAAATGTGAACATAATAATATAAATGTAAATAATTACACAGTAAATTGAAACATTTTTTTCAAAATTGTTATGTGCAATAAAATCGAGGAGACCCATGTTTAAATCCTAGGGGATACATTTGAGTACATTTGACTGCAGCCAGTGGCCCATAAGTTTATCAGCCCACCGGGAAAAGTTCTGCCGTTCCTTATGGCTAGTCCACCCCTGCATGGGAATGAAACAAGCTGATACAAGACTAAACTGCCCTAAATTGGTTTAATAAAACAGCCAGTTTGGCCAGTTTAAAAAAAAGAAGAAGAGAGAGAGAGAAAAAAAAAAAAAGCATGGTGAAAAAATTTAAGTTGACATATTTTTAATTATTAGCCTGTAATGTAAGAACTAATTAAATATAGGTACCAGATTGTAAGTCCATAGCACATTAAGGTGTACGGTTATTTGCACAAAAGTCCAGGCACATTTTTGATGTGAATCTGGACTTTTTCAATGTGCGGTTTGGGAAATCACTGCTGACATGCCAGATAAAGCAATATCCTGCGAAGTGGGACAACTGACACAGCAATATAAGTGAAGAATCTTCAAGTGCTGAGGGACTCGTGTGTCTGTTTCTCCCTCCGCCCACTGATGGATGTCGTGACCGGATGACACCCAGTGTGACCCCATCAGTTCTCTCGCACCCCACTCCAACCTCAGCTGCCACTCCATCATGAGCAGACCTCTCCATTTGTCGCAGGAGCTTTTTGAGCCCAATTGCTGCTATCAGCCGCTGTCCGTGGTGCTGATACTGTCAGACTGAAATTGAGAATAACAATCATAATCGCTAGTGCATAATCACATCCATCCAACATGGAATGTCAGCAGATGAATATCATTAGTATCATGTCACAACAAATCATCTTCTTTCAACACCAGGGAACAGGATACAAATAAGAAAGGTCATCGACTGTAATTGGAAATGCCTCCTATTGGGGATCAGTTCCCCACTTCTCTAGACAGAGAGACCACGCTGAAGTCATAAGGGCAGACTCAAGAAGTGAGAACTGCAATTAAACATCCTTCTACAGAGTCTGACTGGTGAGAGGAGTGTGTATTACACAATAGTTATCGGAACCTGACTGACATAGAACAACTGCAAACCATTAAACTTTGCCTCAAATGAAAAGTTAGTCTAGAGAGTTTTTTAATGATTTTGGATGATTTTTATGACTGCTGATTTTTACAAGTTGACTATGATTGGTCTCTCAGAAAATAGGTAGGAGCAAAAATAGTGTCATATACCACTTGTAGCTTGTCAGTTCTTTCTTGCTTGTCAACTTTTAGGGCAACATTAAGTTCATGTCATGATTAACGATAAGTCGTAATTGCATGACATAAACTCGCAATTGCGAGTTATAAAGTCAGAATTCCAAGATATAAAGTCAAATTTAGAGAAATGAAGTCAGAACTGTGTGATATAAACTGGCAATTGCGAGTTATTAAGTCAGAATTGTGAGATACAAACTTGCAATTGCGAGAAAAAAAGTCAGAATTGTGAGTTTATATCTAGCAATTCTGACTTTATAACTCACAAATGTGTGTTTATATCTCACAGTTCTGAGAAAAAAAAATCAGAATTGCGAGTTTATATTACACAATTCTGAGAAAAAAAGTCAGACTTGCGAGATAAAAAGTCGCAATTACTTTTTTGTTCAGTGGCGGAAATGGGCTTTCATAAAAAGCATTTGTGAAAGTACAAAAGCATTTGATTTTTTTATGTACTTAAGTAAAAACGTATGACAGACAGATTTATTTTGCAAACAATAAAACAGAAAACAGATCTGACCATCTTATTTTCACCAGTAAGAAAAAGTGTTTTAAAGTTTGTTGTTTTGCAGAACATCACATTTAAATATGATATAAGAATTATGCCTAAGGTTTGGAAGAATATTTAATGGAAAATATAATTATATGTATTTTTTCCCCTCTAAAACCTTGTCTGTGGTGTAAAAACACCCCTGCCCAAATGCCCCCAGAGGGCATCACTTCCCACTTTGATAATTACTGTAGTTACCGTGTTCTGAACATCACATTTTTTTTTTCTTTTTCCTCAGATGTAATCTATCTAGGTGGTTGAATAGAAATATTTAGACTTTATATCTAAAAATTAGCTCAACTTAGCACCAGCAAGCTTGTTATCTAGACAGTTCGCATCAGCTAACAGTATTTACTTATTTTCAGTATGGTTATGAATAATTCATATCTGTCTACTCGGCTAGTTGATCCAAACAATATAAAAATATATACTGTTGATAAACGTGTAACATTTTATTAAAACTGCTAACATTACAGCAGCGGGGAACATGAACTTATTTTAACATTAAGATTATATTAACATGAACATTAATTTATTTAATGTTATTTTAATATTTCATTTTTTGACCTAAAACATAGAGACACTGATGTTGATGTGTCTGCATTCAAGCATTTCAGTAGGCTTAAATAGATCACCCTTTACAGCAGATTTAGCTCTCACACAACTGACAGTTTTGACCTAAATATGATTTTCAGTCACAATAATTAATCCTAAAATTCTAAATTAGTAACTTACATGCGCTCACAAGATCTCCAGGTTCTTACTTGTGAATTCAGTTCACTGGAGACTCGCTTTAAACGGATCATTTGAATCTGTGAGTTGTCGACTCGAGAACAGCCGATTATTCCAGTTCATGAACGAACTGTTTGGTGTGATTTGCGAACCGATTCAACAGGTTCATTAAAAATAATCATTTCGATCATGAATTTAGGTACCACTTCTGCATCTCTGAGCTCCCTATTATAAGGAGTAACAATATGTTTTATGAAATGCACTTAAGTATAAAGTATGATCTTATGCTTGGAATGTAGTGAAGTAAAAGTTACTTAAAAATAAAATTACTTCAGTAAAGTACAGATACTTGAAAAATGTACTTAAGTACAGTAACAAAGTAAAACTACTTGTCCACTACTAAAAGTTAAAAACCCACATCCATTTCAATCATCACAACTGTCTACACCGTGTCTTGGGCAGACTGGGTCTTCAAGGAATGTATTTAAGGGTTGATTTTTTTTTACAGTGTGATTTGACGTCTGGACATTTGTCCACCCTTTGAGGATAAAGAACCTACTCGAAGGCCCCATGCAGTCTTTGATGAGTGACTTTAATCAATAGTTTCACAAGAGTGAAGGTAAAGGCACTCTTCTGGAGCTATACAGTAGATTACTTCAACAACTTCAGCTGGCACTGGCGGCTAAACCAAGCTTCTTCTTCAACTTGTAATGCTGACACCTTGATACACTCCTTCCCTTGTGGTCCAACCCATTTGTCCTGGTATAATCCATTACAGTTCAGACAGTACTGACAGTACCTCAACTTTGTATGCCTTTCCTGTTCTTTGGGGCCTTACGAAAGACTCTGAAACATATTTACCTCCTCTATTATGCCTCTAAATGTACCATGATTGATTCATACTGGATTATTCTTGTGTCAGGGCACATCTGAAAAGCCCTATAATGAGGGACGTACGTCCCTCCACAGCTGCAACTTCATCACAAGTGATAAACGAGACACACGCCAAAGGATGTGTGACAAGTATTGTGAAAAGGAACTGAGTGGGGAAGGAATTGCGAGAAGGAAACCTAATTTCTTTTCAAAGTGTGTTTTCCCTCTTGTCTTGCGGAGCTGGAATGAATGGGTTGGTCAGTCACTCCAGGTAGTGTTTGTGAGAGCTCAAGGCGACACAGAAATTGGTTTCTTAGCTGGTGTTGGTGAGCTGTGAATTGAGAGAGCAAGGAGTCTTCCCTGTGGAGAGCACAATTGTGACCCGTACTGACCTGTTTTTTGAATTCCTTTTTCCTACAGACAAATTAAATAAACAAATGCATGTTAGGTTCACAGGAAGCAGATTCGAACTGTGCCCAGTTAATGGCAAATTGCCCAGGGTTTTGTCTCGGCTCCATCAGACTGCCGTATCGATTTCTGCAGATGACTTCATCCAGGGATCAACAGTAGCCGGTGTCTTAGAGTGCTTTTTCACTGTACCCAGTGCCGTCGTAATGTTGATCAATAATAAAAATGATATGCACTTAGACCGATGTTGTGCAATGCAACAATTAGACAGCACAATCCCCATTACCCGACTCTCTAATTCTCTGAAATGCAAACATAAACAAGTGCTCCTAAATGGCTTGCCTGTCTTTTCTGATTGCATTGAGAATAAGTGGAAACTATACTCATGAATTTTCAGCTTAATCATTTATGAATGTGTCAAGAGTTTGAGTCCTCTGATGAAAAAAGGGGCAAACATGCTAGAACACTCCCTCGCTGAACACGCAACTAAGCCTAATAAATATTTAATGCAAACTGAAATGTGTGGCAAAAGAAAATGAAGATTACATCAAAATAGCAATCATCTACACCAAGGATTACAACCTTTTTCAGCTAAACACCTATGACCTGAATCAGAGGCTGCTAATCCTTAATAAGTCTCATGCCCCCAGAGGGGTTTTACTACTGATGGATATCCTAAGTCTTTGGAAGAAAATTATTTTGAATCAGCTAATGGAGCAGCACATGTAGAGACAAAAATAAATAAATAAATAAATAAATACAAATAAAACATTTTAAATGCAACTTTAAAACACTGAGAAACAGGAGCAACGTCTGAAATAGAGTTCACAGGCCCCTAGGGGTCTGCAAGGGAATGTCTCAGGGGCCACAGAAATTTTGAGAAAAAAAGGGTTGTCACTATTACCTAAATATCTGGATTTCTACATTTTGTCCATCTCTGGTTCATTTCATTCTATTGACAACTAAATTGTATGTGGGAAATGTTTGTCCTTTCAGAATCTCCTGCTGTCATATTGAATATACTACTATGTTAATTTCTTTTCTGTAGAAAGTAAAATAATTAACTAAAAGAAGAAAAATGAACATTTAGTCTTACGAAGATTTATTTATTCATTTATTTTTGTTTCTGCTTGCCCATTGTGTGTTTTGTTCATACTTTGATGATTAATAAATTCTACTATACTGTACAAAGACTAACCTTCCATTGGGGACTGATTTACAATATAAGAACACCTTCCTCTTTTATTTGCTTAAATAAAACTGTATTTGTGTGCATTTGCTGGAACATGAACACCTGTGGTGGTTGCGATATTTGCGCTATGGGGGGGTCTCAAAGTTTTACATATTTTAACAGGCAAATATATATTTATCATGTGTCTATTAGCTACAATATGTGACTTCATAAAAAAAATAAATAAATAAATAAATTGGTAAGCTGTGCTTTGAGCAGGGGCAGAAAAAAAAAAGATGTTTATAAGGTTATGCATATGTATATCGAACAGCTGTGAATTGCTTTGACCTTCAGACGATGACAATAGAACAAGCAGTGCTACATTTTATTAGGAAAGAAAAAAAAAAACCTGTCCTTATTTACACTTAAATTTGTTGATGCTATTATTCAGACCAGCAGACAGAATTTTAATGCCCAAATAAGGAAAATCACTTAATAGATTTAATTAAATACAATGGTCACACATTTAATTAATCCCAGTGTTTATTCAATTTAATTTTGCATTAACATTTCTATTACAATCTCACAAACCTGCAGTTCCATCACAAACCCCCGCTTGGGAAAACCTGATCTACACATTTAAAACTGGCACACGTTCAAGTACATGATGAAAAGAACGGAAAGGGAGGAGGCATTATAGCAGAGGTAATTCCGCTCAGTAATCTTTGATAAGATGAGGCAGTAACCTGCTGTTCTGTCTGCACCAGTCTTCTATTTCCCCCTATCCCACGGCAGGCTACCTTTAGGTCCACCCGAGACCCCCACTAAGCTGTCTGCACCTGGATCTGACAGCTGGACACATGTTCCCCACTGCCCCCAGCAGGGAGTTCTTTAAGCGCTCACCTTAATTTCATATCCACTACTGCTTTGAACTCATTCTTGATCATTGTGGGATTGTCACAAAAGACAAACACAAAATTTGAAGAGCCTCCTGTTGCGTTTCTGCCCAATATTCATAAACAACAAATAAAAGAGCTTAGTGAACCTCCTGTTGTGCTAAAATCTCAGGAGAAACGAAAACACACACACTGTCTAAAAACACATATAATTAAGCACTGGAAACAATATGACTGATATCTAGATCTCAACATTTTCTAAAGACACTGCGAGCCTGCCTTCAGAAAACGAATGGCAAATGGCAGGTTTTTGCTGTGTGGTTAAAGTTCAGAAAGTTTTACTCTGCAGATCTGTACAATTATTTTATTTTCTACAATTATTTTTATTATGTTTTTACTACACAATCATTACAATACTCTATTACCTAAATCCAATGCAGTGCAAGCTTTTATGTGGTATACCAGCAAAAAAAAAAAAAATACTCTCTGGGTATCAGAGTGAAGCACGTCAGGCAGCACTGTATTTATTTCCATGCATGCAGTTCATGATACAGTGTTTGTGTGTGTCAGAGCAGCTCAGTTCACCCTACCAAGCCACCAGCTGAACATCATATCATAAGCTGAATGCTTGTAAATAAACACAGTAGAATGCTTTAGTCTGAAACCTGTAGAACATATACTTATCCAATTAAATTTGATGATTGTACAAAGCCACGTCATGATATTGATTTATTTCAATATACTTTACATCCCGTATAAACATGCTACAATCAACATAAATTTGTTTGCTTAGGAAAGCAAATTGGACATTATAATGCAGGATGAGTATCTGATGCCATTGTAGAAGTGCACTGTTTTCACATTATTCCAGAACGCGGTATGCGTCACATGATTTCAACATGGCTGACCCTCAACTTTTATAAGCTTTTATAAGGCTATGATTGACATGACTTGAGTCTTCATCTAAAAGTACTATTTCATTTTTAATGCACAAAACGTTTTAAAGAGGACAAAATCAAATGATTAATTATGACCTTATAGAAGGTTTTTTTTTTTTTTTTTCAAAATGTGAAAAACATTTCCTCATATTTTCTAGCTTTTCTTTTGACAGTTGTTTTATCAGGTTGATCCTAATTGCTACTAATTAGCTTAACAAGTGCAAAAATAGACACTTCACCTGATACAGTCATTATAAAATTAAATTTGAATGCCTCACCATGCATTGCTTAATGTTTAAACTGACGTCTCTTTATTATAAATTTAAAATTTAAAGTTTTATGCTGCTAAATAGTTCAGCAAAGAATTATGGCTGCATTTTAAATGAATAATGGCTTAAACTGTGTTCTGCTTCTCACACAAAGTTATCCCATTGCTTTGGAGAACATGAAATATAGTGGACATTTTAGTGTGCTTTTTTATAGCTTGACACAACACTGTCCTCTTTGGTTGTGTGAAAAAGAGCAGCATGAACATTCTGCTGAATATTTTCTTTCGTGCTTCACAGAATAAATTAACTATGTAGGTTTAAAATGACAGTGATGACGATGTGTTCATTTTTAAAATTAATTATCCCTGTAACTTTTTTTTTTTTGGCCATGATACTTCATGTTGAACTGACTTATTCCTGCAATCCTGTCTAAGATCTGTTCCAGCTCAGGAAAGATTGATTAATACTGCTCATAAATCCACAAAGTGCTGACTGCAGATCCCTACGGCTGCCGGCAGAAACACATGCTTTCCACGCTCATCATCAAGACGCATGTTTGGGAAAAGTTAATGAATATGTCGTTAGGAAGCGCCAGTGATTGATGCGAGTGTAACAAACACATTGGGTTGTGCTGCTTTTATAGTTTGCTCTGTTGAGTCTGTACTGGTCCTCACCAGCTCAGAAACTTGACAGATTCTTAAATGGCAGTCAATATGCGTAAAGGAAATTTCCATCAGGGTTTTTTTTTTTTTTTAAGAAATAAATGAAAGACAAGCATTTTTAAATGCTGTCCTGCTCACACACACACACACCCATAAACATACGCATACACACCGCTGAATTATTGAAAATTAGTTCACATCCATGGTGTAACAGCTATTCTGCATCATGTTGTGGTGACACTCTCACCTTGGGGTGTCCATTAAGTTTCAATAATTCAGCAGCCTGTCATCCATTACTCCTCAAATAATTTCTTTTTTGTGTTTCACAGGGGGAAATAAAAAAAAAATATCAGTTTGGAGTGACATGAGGGTAGGTATACAATGACAGAATTTCCAGTCCAAACCTGACTGAACTTAAGACATATATGAGATAGTATAACACAGTCACACTGTGCATTTATGTTGTAATTTGTGTTGTAAACAGACCTGAGAACATGGCTGTTTAATCTTTCTCTCTTTGAGGAGATTCATGTCTCCTAATGAAGGTGGAGTATTTGTGAACCTCAGTGAGCCACAGCTGTTCAAGCAGCGACCAGATTAACTCGTTCTCTGACTACTGATGGTTTCCATTAGGAATCTAGAAGCCGCGACTTTGTCATCAGTCTTTATTAGTTTTGCTTGCTGATTTTTCCCCATGAGTCTGAAGAGAAGTCTGTCGATGTTCTGACACGGTTGGAGTCATCAGTCAGGATGGGAGATTAATCAAACTGCAAACATTTGTAGTTCCTCTGAACACATCGGATTAGTTCTAGTAATTCAAACAATCTTATGTTTTCTGTTTAAATAAATCTCTCCTGTATAATTTAATGATTATCCCATTTGCCAAACGCAGGGGAAAAATATCCTTAAACAACAACAAAAACCCTGCTCAAATCTTCTTATTAGTTCTTTTTTTTTTTTCATGCATTCAAAAGATAACAGCTGAGGTGGTTGCTATCCCCTGTACTTCCCCTATAAATCTTTTAGAACAATAAAAAACATACGGTGTTGTATAGAAGGTGTCTAAATGTAAATTCACGTTTTGTCTTTTCTAGGTAACCACAAGTCTAAAGGAAATAATAAGCAGTTCTAAAGACCTGTGCTTTGAGACTGAGAGACTAGATGTGTCTGAATGTTAAGGCTGTGTACCTCTTTCCCACAGTAAGACCACTGCTGTGTAAGCTGTCTTGACACCCACAAAGGTGTCAAAAAGTCAGCATCCTAACTAAAATAAAACCTTACAAGTGAATGGATCAAACACACTGCAGCAGGGCTGAACGATTAATTGAAATCAAACCAAAATCAGGATTTGGCTTAATTTGTTTATTAAATCACTAAGGTTGCATTTTTAATTAAATAAATGTATGCACAGATATATGTAAATATATCTTATATATAACAAATATATGTAAATGCTGCTCATCTGAATCGCTTATAACATGCGTCTGAAAAAGCAACACACACCAAATCTCCTCCCAAACTTAACGAGAAGCGTTCATAAACCTGTTGTCCAACATAAGAGAAAAGGGGTCATCGGATGCCCATTTTTCACAAGTTGATATGATTCTTTAGGGTCTTAATGAAAAGTCTATAATATACTTTGGTTAAAAATTCTCAATGGTAATGTAAAACAACACCCTTTTTACCTTGCCAAAATCAGCTCTGCAAAAATCATCTTGTTTTGGTCGAGGTTGCTTTAGATGTTAATGAGCTCTGCTTGCCCCGCCCCTCTCTTCTCTCTGTGGAGTGACGAGCCTGTTTACTTTAGCTGCATTCAGCCGCTAAACTTGCTAACTAGCACGTTATTAGGAAAGACGATCAGAAAGATTCTTAAAAAACCCATATACTCACTTCTGCTGTAAGTGACGCTGGATCACAAATGATTTGCGCGAACATAGACGGATATATGTAGATCGGGACGCGCATTCTCTTCACAAACAAACTAAACTCTTGAAACATTGGTGTCTCATATTTTAGAGCAGTCAATGCAAATTGGGAAATAAATAAATTCAATCTGTCTGTGTGTGTGAGTGTGAAAATATTCAGATGTAACCCCCTTTGTAATTGTTAACATTTTCATAAGTAACTGTAATTTAATTTACACATTTTTTCTCAGTAACTGTAACTGATTACAGTTACATTTATTTTGTAATTAAATTATGTAACTCTTCTACATGTAACTTATTACTCCCCAACACTGCATTTAACTTACTCTGTCAAACGCTCTGGAAGATGTGTGTGCTGGTTAATGCACTTTCCTCATAAATTATGTGTTACGATTATAACCTTAACTGTAAAGGTTTGAAAATCCTGTAAGCATTGCTATTTTCTATTTTCCTGATGAGCTAGTCCCTGCTGAATGTTACATTAATTCAATGAGAGTTGCCGTGTGCATGCACAGACCAGAAGGTGTTCACAGTAATGTACTGACTATGTATTTGTTGGCTTAAAATGTTACAGTACATGTAACACGAGTAACTATATTGTCATGTAGTCTACACAGAAACATTCAAGTGGTACAGTTTTTATCGTTTTCAATTTGCACATTATTTGGACAACATCATAATGTGGAGTAACATATATACATACACACACACACACATACACACGCACATAGAAAGAGGGAGAGAGAGAAATAATAATTAACATATTAGCTGATTATCAAAATAATCTTTAGCTGCAGTCCTACTGAACAAGACTGAACTATTTCTATATATTAATTTTGCCAGATACATTCAAGTAAATGATTGAATGAATGAATGAATGAATTAAATAAATAAATAAATACATACATACATACATACATAATGTTAGTAGCATACACATTCACTATATTCACTATTTTCTCACTTCATTCACCATCTTGGATAGATTTTTCAACTGACCTTTTCGCAATGCATTTTGGGACTTTTTTTTATCTGTTGAAGGATACATGTGATGCTGCCGCCGCAGTATTTGGTCAGAATGAAGTATCTTATAAGCACAGCTGCTTGGCACAATGGAAAGCCTGTGATGCTTTTAAATGTTGTCTATTAAGGCAGCTCACTACATTTTGGAACAGAGCCAGTGTGTCGCAATGCTGCCTTGGTACAACTTGTTCCTATTTAGATGTTTAATTGAGCTTCTGAGGAACAAGACAACGTGAGATGTGGGTGTGTGATATTCCCCTCTCATTAAAAATCATTTACATTCACTTAGCTGTGCATTTAGCTGGATATGCACTTTAGGTTTCATACTCCATTGATTCTGAAAGCCATCATGGGGAAAGAGAAACGTTTGATCATCCTCCAGCTTGTCTTGAATTTCTAAATGTTCCGAGCGAGTTCCGAAAACAGGTTTGCACATTACCACTACTGACCCAGTTTCTCAAAAAGAGCTAAATGACCCAGGAATGTCTGTTTGTGCTCTGCAGGAATAAGACTTCACTCACTCAACAAATTGGGTCCTGATCAGTTGAAAATAGCTCTGTTCGAAAAAGCAATTAAAAGAACAGTTCAGCCAAAGAAAACATTCTGTCATTATTTATATTGTTTTAAACCTGCATAAACCGGTGCTTTGCTGGAAGAAGGAGATTGTTTTTCTGCTCTTTTTGCATTTATGCATTTGGCAGATGCTTTTATCCAAAGCGACTTATATTGCACACTTAAAGTATACATTTTATCAGTTCATGAATTCCCTGGGAGTCTAAACCATGACCATGGCATTATCAGGGTTTTTTTTTTTTTTTTTTGAACTACAGGAATCCTTTTTCATGCAATTATAATGAATGCAATTTAAGCCTATATGATCTATTGTTTTCAAACTTTCATTCGAGAATGAATTATTCTTTTGATTTAAATGCTTATCTGGTTAACGCAAAGGAACGGTTGCAGTGCTTAACAGCTCAGTGAACATTTTCAGTCAATAAAAGGTTAAACTTCAAGACTTTAGAAGAACTGGAACATATCAATATTGAAAGTTATAAGGTACCTTCATGGTGCTTTTTTTTTTTTTTGAAGCATCAGTCCACATTCTTTCTCAGATTCCATTGCTCCCTTCCGTGTTCCACTTTCAAAAATAAGCATCCTGTTGAGACTGTTGAATTCCAGCAATCTCAATGGGATGTATCCATGCGCTACTCTTTAAGTTGCAAAGTGTTTGAGGGTTTTTCTTGTATGTACTACCCATTTCAAATCTCTGACAATATTTCAATGGGATTGAAATTGACAGGCCATTTCATAACTCTCCATTTCTTCTTTTTGAGCCATTTTTGGGGGATTTGTCAGTGTGCTTAGAACCGTTATCCTATTGAAAGGTCCACTTTTTCTTCAACTTTAACTTTCGGACAGATGGCCCCATATTATTCTCAAGTACTCGTTAATATGCCGAATTCATAGCTGAATCAATGAGAGCAAGCTCCCTAGTCCCTGAGGCAGCAAAGCAACCCCAAGCCATAACATTTCCACCACTGTTTCACAGTTGGTATACGGATTTTCTCCTGAAATGCTGTCTTTTGCCAAACATGTCTGCTGTTACTGTGGCCAAACTCTATGTTTGATTTATCTGTAAAGAGAACATTAGCCTATGCCACGAAAAAATAAAAATTCTCTTTGCCTATATGCTCATAGTCTTGCTTAAAAGTTTGGCAGCAAAGGCTTTTTCCTGGCACGCCTCCCATGCTGGTCAAATTTGAGCAATCCTCTTCTGATTGTAGATGCATGTACTTTGACACTAACAGCTGCAAGACTTAGTAGCAGATCCTGTGATGAAATTGTGTGGTTCTTGGAGACTTTGTTTTGCACCAGATGGTCTGCACTTGGGCTGAACTTGCTGTGACGACCAGTCGTCGACAAATTGTCAGTCGTCTGAAAACTGCACCACTTGTAGATGTAAATGTATCAGTGTACTTACTTTCTCGATATGACTGATCTTTTTTTTGTTTATTTAAAATATGGAAATGAATCTCAATTTAATGTACCAACTAAAAGAGTGTATCAGCTTTGGTAAGCTGTTTCCATGGGTTGTACAAATCACAAGTTTTAATGTAAATGAAATTAACATGGCACTATGACACAGAGTTTGCACATCATCGGTACTGTTTCCTTTCTAATCTTCAGTATTCTAAGAGCACATTTGGTTTCCTTTTTTGAATGATGTTTTAAACTAAGTAAAGAACTAAATTTCACATTTTCGTTTGAATTGCTAGATCTTGAATCAGCTTTCACATTTTCACTGTGTGTCAAGTTATATCTTTCACAGCACTGCAGAAAACATAGCCTTGTCAGCTATCCATTACTCTTACAGTGGGAACACGCAGATGTCATCATCGAATGAGCCAAGAACATAAAGTCTGCTGTAAGTAATAAATACGTTTGTTTTAAACATTTACAAACCTGTCATCCCACTACAAGTAGAACACATTGTAAAATAATAATATATTGGCAAAGCTCAACATGATTTCACCAAGTAGGGCATGTTCCTGGATCAACAACCTTGCTAGTCCTGGAAAAATGTTCCTTTTGACCAATCAGATGCTAGGGTTGGGGTTAGGATTATGTATGTTTGATAGGATTGCTGTTCCAGGACTAGCAAAAGATCTTATTTCAGGAACATGTCCTGTCTTGCAGAATTCAGGTCACAATCCTCCAGACCAGGATTATTCACTCATTTTACAAGAACGAGTTAAAAGATGAAAGGAATAAATTGCTCTGTTAAAAAAAAATAAAAAAATAAAAAAATAGTGAGCTGCCTACAAATATTTATTTATTTGATTATTTTTTATTTATGTATTTGTTCATTTTTTGGAATCTTTGTGGAGAAAACAATCATAGAATGCACTGCAACAAATTATTATTATTTTGTTTTTTTTATTTTTATTTTTTTGATGATGATGATGATGATGATGATATGAAATAAAACAAAGAATATACAATATATTTTCTGTTGAAATATGTTTTCATATGCTATAATACATTAAATTTGAATCATCTTTATGGTAAAAAGTAGACTGCAGTGCTGCTTTATAAAACGAGCAAATGACTCATGATTCCATGCTTCCCTGTTTTCATATGTTAATTTAGTGATTCAGTGAGTCATTCAAATATGTATCTATACCCATAAAGGGATAATTCTCCCAAAAATGAAAATACCATCTTCATTTTCTCACCATAATGTCGTTCCAGACCCATAAGACTTTGGTTAATCTTCAAAGTACACATTAAGATATTTTTGTTAAGATATTTTGGTTTTTAATGAAACCTAAATGAAACCTGTTCATCATCTAAAAAAACCATATCTTTTCACAAGACTCGATTCATATAGATTCATTTTATGCCTTTTTGGGGGGATTTGTTTATCTGAACTTGCATGAATAACAATGTACCAAAATGTATATCCAGAAGAGTGGAATGATTGCAAAACTTATCCACACAATCTCTGCTTTTATAACTACTAGCCAGAAAGATGCAATTGCATAAAATTATATTCAACTGAAATAACGTGCTTTACTGAGTTCAGAGCTGCAGTCAAAGAGCAAGTCGCTCGCATTCAAACAGAGTGCATAAGAACACAATTACAGGTGCACTGTGTGATGACTGTGCTATTAAAATATATATACAGTACATAAAAAAAGGTTTCATGTTAATTTACACTACTATGCAAATTTAAACGTTATTTTTTTTATTGTAATGTAAAGCTTGCATGGTGCATGGTGAATACTCAGAAATGTCACTCTCATTAAAAGGCGATCATTTCCCACAGTTGTTATAGCAACCCCGCCACCACAAGGGAATAAATAGCATCAAAACAGATTCGGTATCATAAAGACTGAGCGGTAATCCATGTGGAATATGATATACTTCGCTGTCCCTTGACAGTATGTGTTTTAAGTACGCCTCACAGAACAGCAGTAACCGGCTATATCTCACTCAATTTCCTGTGAAGGAAGCGTTTGTGATATAGACCAAATTACGGCCATCATTTGTTTGTCTTGTCCATACTACATACAGACCCTAATCATCGCATTGTGTGTGCACCAATGTGCACCCATCTCGTTACAAGACAGTTTAATTACATGGTAGTGCGGAGGGGGCCGTCAGTCCAGTTCAGTTCAGCCAAGCCCTGACATGACTGAGGGTGACTTTGAGAAGATTGCCCAGCACAGCATGGCCTCATGCAAAATAAACAGCCAAAACCTGACATGAACTATGTATCTGAGAGATTTCTCAGAACTTTAGCCTTGAAAGTATGGCTGTAAAGTGATGGGAAATAATTACAGACACCATTGCTGAACGTCTCACAGCACGGAGCACGGAAATTAAATTTGAAGTCGGTACAATCACTCAATTCACTCTAATTATCTTGCACAAAGATATTTTCAGGTGTTCTTTTCAAATGTTCTGTTTTTCTGAGAACTTCAATTAGCTACATAAATCCAGCAGCCACACCAGAACCTCGTTTGGATTGACGACATGCTACAATGAATCTGGAATCACTACTACTATTAAGGTAAACATTGCACTTTACATATAAATAAACCATTTGTACAGAGGTCATGTATGATACTTCAAACTGTGCAGTTGGTTGGGGAAGGTGTGATATTACTTCCCTCAGCGATCAGACATATGCTTTCCGATGAAACGGGTGTAAAAAGTGCCATAGACTGTGCACATAAGCTGTCCACAGAGGGTGCATTGCTGTATACGGAAACAGAACAGATTGTAGGTGTCTTACAAGATCTTAGTACAATGCTTATGACACAAAACACTAAAAAACAAACAAACAAAAAAAAAAAAAAAAAAAAAACAGGGACACACATCACAGTGGATGTAAACTATAATACATTTTATTTAAATTGTAAATAACATGCACAAATATTAAATTAATTTTAATGAATGAATCGATGGATGGATGGATGGATGGATAAATAAATAAATAAATAAATCTGAGTCAGAGGTAGTTCACTGAGATCTATGCTTTTGCTGAAGCCACCTATTTGTGTTGTTTCAAATTATTTTGAAATAATCTTGTTTAGTAATGGAATTTGTGGTGAAAACTACATTATCCATGATGCTGTACAGTAAACTCCACCAATCAGAAGTGAGCTACACATGCCAAAAAAGCTCCACCCACAGCCATGAACCACTGCAAACAATGTAATCAAAAAAAGTCTCCCATGCTGTTAAATAATAATAATAATAGTAATAATAATAATAATAATAAATTATATATCCTGGTACATATCTGTACTGGTACAAGTACTGACCTGGATAAGACATTTCACATGAAAGACATTTACATATAGTTTTATAAAAATGACCCTGTTTAAAAGTTTACATAACACTTGATTCTTAATACTGTGTTGTTACCTGAATGATCCTGTCACAAATCCGGTCCGTGGTTTTCCGTCTGCTCGCCACCAGATGTTGCTTTCCCATAGAGGGTATGCATGTGACGTCACCGTCAGCTGGTGTGGCTGCGGCTCTGCCCACTGAGTGGCAAAAAGACTGAGTGGCAGCATTGGTTTCAACGTGAATGCTGCGAAAGAACACACAAAACACCTCTAAAACAAGAACGAGCTTTGTGATTGACTGTACAAAGAGATGTGACAAGAAACCTGAGGTATATTTTTTACAGACTGCTGAAAGCTACTGAAAAGAGAAGCAATTCAGTTCAAAGAAACAAATGATCTCTAGGCAGCGAAACACAGATTTGCAGTTATTATTTCATATTAATATGTTGAATTGTGCAGTAAAATCATATCCTATATATTGTATTATAGTATATGGTATTGACAACACATTGACTAAATATTTACCATCTTAAATTCTGCATAACTGGATGTTTTTAAATAAACACTGATGAAAACTATATAGGGTTTTCAACTGGACGATATGACGATATATACAACATTGATATAAGTGATCACCGGGGTTTAGACCAACCTATTTTGTATTTACAAAATGAGTTCACAGGCAAATTAGCTTTATTTATTTTCCCTGGCGTCAAAATCAGACACATATAATTGTTAGAAAACAAGATTCCTGGCTACATCAATATCCATTGACCACTGGATATTTGTTAAGCTGTTAGGAACATTATATCAAATTCAGCAACCTTTAATTTAAACTGATTATCATTTGTTTTACTCGCATTTTTGCATCTTGCCTATTAAATCCATTCACACTGAAGGCTCTTTTGCCACTCAGTTTGGCTGACGGGGCGTGTCCCGGCAGGAAAGTGCATACCCTCTATTACACTGACTCTCACACTACACAAACTGTTGCATGTCACCCCAGAGTACATTTCCCATCATCCATTGCACTGATTACACACACAGCTGCAACCAATCAAACACACTTTATAAGCCATGGGCTTCAACTTTCTGATCGCTGAGTATTGTCTGTATTTATCTCTCTCCTAGCGATTCCAACATCATGGAGCCTTTCTGTGTTTCCTGAGTGACGTTCTTGTAGAGTCCTGTTTAATCCGTGTATTGATCTCAGCCTGGATTTCTCACCTGGATTACCTGTTTGCCTTGCCCTCTGAATTGTGTTTGTCATTGATCGACCCTCGCCTATTTTCTGGACTACTCGTGTCTTGCTCTATGTATACCCATTTGCCGGTATTCAACCCTGCCTATGTTTTGACGATGTCTCTAAATAAAGCTTTGCGTATGGATCCGCATGTGTATGATTTTTTTTTATTTTTGTTTAGTGATAGTTGTTCACGAGTCTCTTGTTTGTCCTGAACAGTTAAACTGCCCACTGTTCTTCAGAAAAATCCTTCAGGTCCCACAAACATTCTTTGTTTTTTTCAGCATTTTTGTGTATTTGAACCTTTTCCAACAATGACTATATGATTTTGAGATCCATCTTTTCACACTGAGGACAACCGAGGGACTCATATGCAACTATTACAGAAGGTTCGAATGATCAATGATGCTCCAGAAGGAAACACAATGCATTAAGGGGGTTAAAACTTTTTGAATTTGAAGATCAGGGTAGATTTGAATTATTTTGTCTTCTGGGTATCTTCTGTAGCTTCTGAAGGGTAGTACTAAGGCAAAATAAGAAAAAATGTACACATCTTCATTCTGGCTCCTAATGCATCGTTTTTGAAAATGCTGGGAAAAACAAAAAAACAAAAAAAAACATGCATTTTGTCCCTCTTCATCCCTCTTATTTTGGTAAAATAATTAACATTTTGCAGATTTTGCAAGGTGCATGTAAACTTTTGACCTCAACTGTATATGCATATTCTGCAACAATTTCCCTCATTAATGCTGTTAAGTGTAGTCTTGTACCTTTGTCTTTTTGTCTAACTTTCAAAAACTTTTTTTGCTTCAAATAAAAGTTTGTAATGTTGTGATTTACTTTATAGCTGGTTGGTTTGGTTCATGGCTTTTTATGGTTTAATGAAGCCTTTTTTAAAAAATTCCTTTTTGGTAAAATTAATAGAAAAAAATACTTCCCTTGGCGAGTACTAATGCACTCTATACTGGCAGTGAGTTTTGCTCAAAAAACTGCCGTTCACATTACCTTCAGAAATTGTTCTAATCTACGTTTTCATTTAGTCCTTCACCTTTTCTCTTTCTCTCGCTCGCTCACTCTGTATCAGACTATGCCGTGGGTTTCTTTATGGGGCTCAAAGGGAATTATTCACAGTCTCCTCAGGGCTTTGACAAGGTCGTCTGCTGCACCCCCCACACACGCACACACTCCTGGCTTCTGTTCTGAACCATAATTGATTAGGTTAAGCAGCAAGAGAGAGAAGGTCAACTCTACAGCATCTGAGCTGAACAGGAACTTACGCACAGACAGAGACACAGACGCACTCATGCTCTCCGTTGGCCCCAGACACCACTGAGAGCCAGGCTCACAGGTATGCCTTGATCCAACATCTGCTTACATGCTGATAGGTAACAAAGGCATGCTTTTTGTTTTTGATCCACAGTTTTGTAAGCGAGAAGTAAATAATGAGTAGCTTCATTTCTGAAAAAAGAACTGGCCAGTATATTTGCCACAGAAAGTAGTTCCCAAGTGTGCCAAAACATCATCGATTAGCATACTTAAACCAAAACCTTGCTTTAGGCAACCACACTGCTCTGGTCTGAAACACATCAAGCATATCGACTGTGGTTTAAAATTTTATGCTTGTGCTGTCTTCTCCCTAAAACAATGACATTTCATTCCAGCCAATAATAGAATTTATTTTAGTTACTCTGTAAAAAAATTGAATACTTCATGTACTTTAAAGGGGTCATTGGATTTTCCACAAGTTGATATGATTCTTTAGGGTCTTAATGAAAAGTCTATAACATACGTTGGTTAAAATTTATCAATGGTAGTGTAAAAAACACCCCTTTTACCTTGTCAAAATCAGCTCTCAAAAACGTTTAGTCAACTTGAAATGTTAAGTTGTACTAAGAGTTTAGATATTTGTGTTGATTCAACCTAAAATTTTAAGGCAGCTGGGTAACTTACCTAGCTCTTAAGTTTAACAAACCAAATTTTTTAAGTCAACTCAAATATCTAAGTTGTCACTTAGTACAACTTAACATTTCAAGTTGACTAAACTTATTTGAGTTGACTGAACTTAAAGTTTGAAGGCAGCAGGGTAACAAATTATTTTATATTGACTCAACCAATTGTGTTTTTTTTTTTTTTTTGTTTGTTTGTTTGTTTGTTTTTTTTAATGTTTTGTTTTACTGTTTTGACTTAAATTTACATATAAATACCATCATTTCATTAACTGATATAATGTTAATGTATCAACATATTGGAGAACTGAAATATAGTTTTTACCCTTGTAATACACTGATAACCACCAAAAGCAGGTGGTGATGAGAAAGTCACATGATGAACCAAAGCCCATCACAAGCAGAAGGTGCACAGTGTCATTTACACAAACAACATTACAACATTAGAGGTAACATACAACCCTAAAAAGTAAATTTTCTGGTAAATTTTCTTAAAAGAGTTATTTTAAAGTTATTCAATGTATATTTTATGTTCTTTTTCACAGTATGCTACCGTAAAATTGCATGCAATGTACCATTTAACAGGTTTTTACTGTAGCATTTTTACAATTTTTTATGGTTAAAGTCATGGTCATTTTTTACAGTGTAGGCTAATTAATATTTGTCAAGCATATGCCATTCAACATGTTCAACATGCATGAAAGATGATATTCATCATTGCTTTCACACATATGGCATTATTTAAATGTTTCAGTGTAACATACAATGACACAGAGAAATATGTATTGATGGCATCATTATGCAACAACATAAAAAGACTGGTTGTAATAGTTTTTTTTTTTAAACAATTTATTGAAAGGAACCATCTAAAATAACCAGTTTGTGGAAATGAAACAGACTCCACGTCACTATTAGCACGCAACCAAGAGGCAAATTAATACTTAGCTCTCTTACAAAGAATTGATAATTTTGAAAATGATTCCCAGACATACCATTTTCTCAAAAATAAGTTTTCACGACAGCCACCATTTAAATGATTAAATCTCCATAACCTACTAATAATATCATTAGAGATAATTCATTTCAAATTGCATTTCTGGATCAAAACAACTTGAAAATAATGGAGCAGATAACATACGCACATGCATACTATGTCTACTGGATATAGTTTGCATAGCCTAATCAGTGTTGATTCAGTGCTTTGAAGAACATGCACACACATTTACAGTCTCAATAAGAAACCCTCATTAAGTCTTCAATTTATTATTGCATGAAGTGTTTGCAAGTCTTCAGAATTCCAAACAGCTTGGCATGAGTCGTTTGAGCTGCATGGTTGCCTGGGAGCAAGCTTGACTTCATTAGCAGGCCAAAGCAAATTGAACATGAAGGACAAGAAACAGCGAGAGGGAGGAAAGCTAAAGCGAGTGCAATGAATTCTGGGAGAGGAGTAGGGTACTGCCACAGAGGAAATCACAAGAGCAGTGAAGTGAATCCATATTCTGCTGCTGTGCAGCTTGAAATATCAGATGGGTGACATGACTCACAGGATGGGATCTGTAAACTCACTCGACCCTGGTTTCACTTCCTGTAAGAGACATGATTTGTTTTCTTGATAGCTCAAGGAAAATAGATGACACACTTCAAACAAAGTTTTCCCGATTTGTTCCTCATGATCAGTTTTACAACGTTGTGACCAAAATAATGTAGAATATAAATATCTCTAATTTCAGAAATTTTGAACAGCTAAATGAACTTCACTTTCATTTATGCTCTTTCTTCCTCTAAACACCTTGTTTATGATTAAACCAATGTTGCAGAAGGGACAAATTAAGGAGTGTGATGAATTTAAGATAAGTTTGTGTGTGTGTGTGTGTGTGTGTGTGTGTGTGTGTGTGTGTATTTTAAGAACCATTATAACTACTTAATTTCCCAGAATTTATTCTAATTTGTGATTAACATTTTTAAAAACTTATCCACAACATGGTGATTCTGTGTGGCTAATTTACAGTCTGTTTTGATGGTTGTGTGAAATGGTTCTGACAGTACTAAACTTAGTTTAAAAAAGTATGTGTCACAGACATCTATGTAAAAAATAGAGAATAAATAATAAATAAATAAATAAGAAACCACTCCAAATCTAAAATCAGAATCCCTACATGTATGGCAGCAGTTCCACTCTAGTGTATGTTGAATTCCAACACAGGCACACCTCATTCTGCTTAATGAAATGCTTATTGGGTGATCACCTCAACTAAATCTTATTTAATGAGAAAAAGTATAATAAATTACTGCTGTGGTCATCACTACCCTCTTAAAATAGGATCAGCTGGATGGCAAAAACAGTGCTAGTAGCAGGCCTGGCATCAAGGGTCCTGAAGCCCCCCCTGCAATGATCTGAAGGACTGACCCTTTCACCTCTGGAATACGATTTTAAACATGAAAAGCTAAACCAAGTGTGATTTCAATCGAGGGGTACCACTCTGATCTGATTTGTGCCACCTCAGAATCAATTTGACCCACTCCAACCCCACAAAGCCCGTTGATTTTAACCATTCGATTCGGACGGTCAACGGTGTATTTAAACTTTCACTGCTAAATTCAAACATGCTTTTGTGTCTTGTCTGGCGCTGAGCCGGATAAACGTGCTCTGTGCTTTTAGCCTATATCTAAACGATTCAGTGTTTTCATTCAACCACATAAAAATAATGCTTCAGTCATTTAAATTATTACTAGCCAAAAAGACATTTGTTAAATACAAACTGATGTTTTGTGAGTTTGTTAAATGCACTGGTGTGTAAAGAAAGTGTCAATAATCCTTTAAATTAAAATCTGACAACGTGTTTTATTCATATAGAATACACCACCAATACCCCCCCCCCAGCCCGTTAGTCCCCCCTGAGAATCATACAAGCCCCCCCGGTTCACGTGTTCTGGCGCCGGGACTGGCTAGTACCTTTAAAGTAAGCAGAATCAAAAAAATTATGAAAATTATGACTATTGACCATGTCAAAAAAGTTGAAAAGAAAAGAGTGAGAAAAGAAGGATTCAGTTCTAGCTTTACTGGCAGAGGGATACAGTGAGCATCAGGCTGTTTCAAAGACAGCAGTTCATTAAAAGGTCAAGATGTAACCCGTGGACAACAAAGTTAGAGACCGGCAGAGGGTGAAAACTCATTTGAATATCACTAAACAACCATAGGTTCACATCAAGTGACCTACACAAAATACTTTGGTAAAATGCACGGCGACGACGGTTTAAAATAAGCTCCTATAGGGGCAGGGCAAAGCTAGAAAATAAGAAGCAAGAACCTTCATCAATAAGAAGCAAAGAAGAGACAGGCCAAGGTTTGCAAATGACCATAAGGACTGGACCATCTCTGATGAGTCTAGTTTTCAGCTTTGCCTAACACCTGGTCATCTTGTGGTTAGACGGAAACATGAAGAGGTCTACAAAACATTATGTATTTTGGTGCAGGATTGGTGATGATCTGGTGGTGTTTCAGCAAAGCTGGAATTTGTCTTAGTGAAGGGCGTATGAATCAAGCCATATACAAGCTTGTCCTGGAAGAAAATTGTCCTGCTTTCTTCTGCTCTGACATTGTTCTTCAACTCTAAAGATTATTATTATTATTATTATTTTTTTTTTTTTTTTTTTTTTTTTTCCATCCAGCAGGACAATGCTCTATGCCACATAGCCAGGTCAATCAAGATGTGGATGGTGGACTACCAGATTAAGACCCTGTCATGGTCAGCCCAATTTTCCTGACCTGAACCCCATTGAAAACCTCTGGAATGCAATCAAGAAGAAGATGGATGGTCACAAGCCATAAAATAAGGCGAGCTGCTTGAATTTTTGCTCCAAGAGTGGCATAAAGTCACAGCAATATGGAAGACTGAGCATGCCAAGACAAATTAAAGCTGTGATTGAAAGTCAGGGTTATTCCACCAAATATTGATCTCTGAACTCTTTCAAAGTTAAAACATTAGTATTGTGTTGTTAAAAAATGAATATGAACTCGTTTTCTTTGCATTATCTTTTATTTTTTATTTATTTATTTATTTTTTTTTTTTTTCTGCAAATGCTCTAAATGACAGTATGTTTATTTGGAATTTGAGAGGAATGCTGTCAGTAATTTATAGAAAATGTTCATTTTACTCAAACACACACTGTACCAATAAATGGGGCGGTACCTATATATATATTGGTGTATATACATTGGTGATTCATCATATATATATATATATATATATATGATGAATCACCAATGAAGTCATTTGTTGCTAAACTTGTGTGTGTGACTGTGTTTCTTTTAAATACAATTCAAATAATTTCTTCCTGTCATTCTGTCATTTAAATTCTGATTTTTGTCCAGCCTTAATTAGGTAGAATTAATATTGATCAGATAAGTGATATAATGCATGAAGACATACAATTAAATGAATAATTTAATGCACTCATGAAGGCATACAATTTAAAATACCTTTTTGTCTGTTGTCTTTTATTCCCTGTATGATGTAGCAAATGTAAGATCATGAATTTGTTTCCACCATATTTGAGACACTTTTATTGCCACAGGACACTATCAGATGTAATTTAGCTCTGAAAATAACTCTGATGGGATTGGTATTGCACCTGCCCTTTTGAAGACGATATGATTCCTGGTGCCTGTGTGTCTACAGAGAGGTAAATCACATCTGCTTGCAATGCTTGGAATGAATTGCAGTTCAATTCTCATTTAGACCGTGTTGGTCTGATAATCGATATTACATAATGTTTTTATACCAACTTGGTTTAAACAGAATTACCAATCAAACTAAATAAGAGTAAAAACACAGACGTTACCACACATGAAAATGACCAAATGCCATTTGTTTTCATATGGACTGATTTCCTCCAGCTTTAATTAATAAACACTCTGGATTGAACCACCTGACGTTTTTTCTAAAATGGCTGCCCAACAAGGCAAACAGGAAATGACAGGTAGTATGTCACAACCATCAATGTGAGCAAAACAATTGGATATTGATTGAAACACTTGCTTCTGCACATTTTTCTCCAGTTTTTAATGGTTGTCCAATTGATATAGATTTCTGTCAAGGGCAACATGTCATTGCACAGGGTCACAAAACTCATATGGTAGAGACGGCTCAAAGGAATAGTTAAAAAGATACAATTATCTCTTTATTTACTGGCACATTGTAAATGAGTTTTTTTTTTTGTTTTTTTTTTCACATAAAAATGGAAGCTAGACTCATTGAAAACAGAGTAACAGAGCTCTACCTTCACCTGCAGAATGTACCTATACATACAATTCACTCCAGTTTTTAGCTGAAACTGATACTAGAGGCATTAATAAGAGCATCAACTTTTATTCCTATTCACACAAATTATGAATACAGAGATGTTTGTCACTTAAAAACCCTATTTGGTAATTCTATTTGGTAATTGTTTTTCATGTGGACGTCTGTAAAAATAAATTCCCATGGCACCTCTGTGATAAAACTCATAGATTCAGATGGCAATTTATTTACAGTGGCCAGTCGCATGATTGTCTGCTGTATATACAATATCATATGCATGGATTAATGAGAATAAATTTCTCATTAATAATATCCTATTTATTATGTATATCTCCTGTTTAAAAATAGGAAAGTAACATGCTAGGTGAAATGATTTTGTGTCTTGCATTTTATCTCTCAAGTTGATGCAATTTCTTATTTACATAAGTTAAACATAAAACTGCTTGGTATATATATTTTTTTGGTTTATATGTATCTAACTGTAGGCTTATATAATACATATTTTAAAACTGTATTGCATACTTGCCATAATAATGACCCATTTCAAATATGCATGTGCTTTTCTTCTTTTTCATCTACAATGTTGTTCTTGTAAATACTTTCCAGCATTTTGTTTCACTAACAAATATGCATGCAAATGACAGTAAAGAGCAGCAGTTACCATACAGTGTTCGGCAGTGATCAAAAAGAATTTAAACATTAAATTATGAATCAGTTTATTCTTGTAAACTCAAGAGATGTGGATTCGGAAAGCAAATAAGTTACCACACCATCTTGGTGTTTGTCAAAAAAAAAAAAAAAAGTAGGTAATTCAGCACTGACATTCTGGATTCGGACAGCAGTAATATCACCGACTAATTCCTGTAAATGGTGAAAAACACTTACGTCCTCATTAGAAACGATTATCGCCCAAATCAGGCTACATACACATTTTTGTGCAGTTCCTTGCACTATACTATGTTATGGCCTCAAAACCATAATGCATGATTTGTAAATTAATACATTTTGCTTTTGGATCACTTAACTAGCTCCATATGTATGGCTTCACAAATTTAGCAAACTTGCTAGTTAGCTCACCTGGTACAGCACTGCACTTGCAATGCAGAGAATTTGGGAACGGATCCCATTACATACAAATCATTGTAAAGCAACTTTTTTACCACAAGCTAAAATGGCACGTTTCTGACTTCCTCGTGTCCCAAATGTATTGTTAGCCTCTGGAGGATCTGATGGCATGTCAGTAAGGTAAAAAAAAATATATATATATATATACAGAGGAATGTTGTCGAGCAAGTTGAAATTTACATCATCTGACATAAATAAATAAATAAATAAATAAATAAATGAATGAATGAATGAATGAATGAATGATATCTATATGTATGGAAATTGTATGGTGCTAGCAACAGCAATGACATGGTTTTGATTTTCAGGAAATGCATGAACGGCTTATACCTTGAGTCCAATGTACCGTAAGTCACTTTGGATAAAAGCACCTGCAAAATGCATACATGTAATATTAATGAAACTGTCATATGGAAAAGAGCTGCCCAAATATATATATATATATATATATATATATATATATACACACTTTTTTTTTTTTTTTTTGGAAAGAAAGCCATACAGGTTTGCAACGACATGAGAGTAGGTAAATGATGACAGAATTTTCATTTTTAGGTGAACCAGTCCTTTAATGTCTCTGACATCCTCATGTCCCATATCTATTGTTAGCCTCCAAAGGGTCTGCTGGCATGTTGGTAAGGTGGAAAAACGTACAGAGGAATATTTAATAAGATGAAAAAAGTTGTTCATGTGAGGAAAGAGACCTAGTTATTTCTCAGCCCATGATGACACCGAGGCATTCGTGGATGGCAAGAATGAGTCTCGGTCATGGAAATAAATTGAGGCTGATTCCATGCTTTGATGAGACCACAGCGAGGTCAGCGTCCACGTGTGTGAGAACGTCCACCGGTGTTAGAGAAAATGGAGGCTGGCTGGAGCGCGGCTGCATTGCTACAGGGTCATATCCATGGAGAGTGCGGCACACTAGTAATGTGCGGCTGAAAATGCTGACGAGCTATGTGAGGTACTTTGGTGGACACAGGAAGAAAGAGAAATGGAAGGATGGTTCAATCACAGGGGCCCCAGAGCAGAGATGTAATGAATCCACAATGCTGGAGGAGAGAATGACCATTGACGCCTCAGCCACAGAAGATGTGTGCGGCGGAATCTCATTTTGGCTCCGTCTCTCAGGATACACCATTTACACGGTGTCCCACTCATTATTTTTTAAGTTCCCGAAGGGGCACATGTAGGCAAGGATAATAACAAATTTCAGTGTGTTTTGTGGTGTTGTGGCTGAAATATTTTCTTGTGATGTCCTTGACCTGGTAGTCAGGGTGGTAAATTTGACCCAAGGCACCTGACAGTAGCACTGAAATTGTCAGATTTATTTGTCTACTGTGCTGTTTTTCTCCACCAGCGGTCTCTGGGATGATAGCCTTTAAACCATTTCAATCAGGGCTGTTTTATCTCGTAATGTTGTGTAATAGGCCATGATGCCCCTTTTAGCTGAAATGAACCTTCACAGTAGATGGAAGCACCAAAGAGCAGATGGATCCTTCATACTAAGTTCATTTAAAGGTGAAACATGTCACTTGACATTAAAATATCTATTCCATTTTGAGACAAATAGAGGGTGGCTCCGCCCACTGAGTAGCAAAAAGGCTGATTGGCACCATTGGTTTTCAGCGTGAACTCTGCGACAGAACACACAAAACACATCTAAACCAAAAAGAGCTTTGCGATTGACTGTATATAAATTTGACAAGAAATCAGAGGTATATATTTACAGACTGTTGAATACTACAGAAAAGAGAAGCAAATGGATCCCTGAAAACTCCGTTTTCCTTGCATTTTAGAAGCTTCACTATTAAATCCATTCTTTCAGCAGCCTTTTGGGACAACGTCTGTCCCAATGGCGTGAGTTTGTGGCAGAACTACCTGTAATAAGCTGTCTAGCTGAAAATACAGTGTGACAGTAGTGCAAACTCTAAAACCCCTTTGTTTTGCAATAATGTAGAACGTTTTCAAGACGTACCTACAGTAAGCTCTAAGGTTGCTAAAAGATTATATTGTATATGCTTCTATAGAGGCTGCAAGTCAAACAGTACAGCATGGCGCTAGCATGGCCAAGGTTATAAATTTCATTCACAGAAAACTGTTAAAATGTAAATGTGTACCTTGAATGCAATGTAAGCAGCTTTTGATAAAAGCATCTGCCAAATGCATAAACGTAATGTAAAATGTAATTATGAGTGAAGTGCTACACTGTTTACCTGCAATCATTAAACAAGGCTCACCAAGAGAAACTGCTGTTACAACGACAATGGAAATTGTAAGGAAACTAGGCTACTCAATTGCAAAATAAGTGTTCTGAAATATCAGGAAAAAGACAATGGTATTTAGGAAAATTAACTTCTCATCCTATAAAAATGGCAAAACACAAGTCATTCTGCCTACACTCTTATACAACTTATATTTGTGTGTATTTGAATATCTTGCAAAGCACTTCAAAAGTTTAAACTTTGTATGTGTACCCTAGTGAAAAAAAAAAAAAAAAAAAATATATATATATATATATATATATATATATATATACTAAAATGCATTTTGTTTTATGTAAGTAAATACATTTACATATTATGTATGTACTAAAAACACCCTGCAATTGTACTTTTAGTATACTAAACTGGTAAAGTCTGCTAATTTTGTACTTTAATTGTGTGGAAGTAGTTCTGAAGTCAAACAAAATATATACTTAAGTATATTTGATTGTGCTAAGTGGAACTATTGCTTTACTTTAGGTAAACTTTAAATATTTTGCATTATATTTAAAGATCATACAATCCTCATCAATAGTGATATTAAAACATATTTTAGGCTTAATATTAAATAATGTGCATTGTGCAGTAGTACTCCAAATAAAGTTAAATTACAATGTTTATATTAGCAAAGTCTTGGGCGATATGTCAGTAAATACGTTACTAGACTTGAACTATACTTAGTATAAAATAAATGCTTTTCAAATCTATTACTTTTGCAGTATAAAATGTTTTTGTTTTTTTTTTTGTTTTTTTGGAGTATTGTTGGACTACCTTTTACATGAAAATAATATTTTAGTCTTTCTACTTCAAAATTTCCCATTTAATTCAATGTTACTTTCAGTAATTATTTCTGACTAGCAGTTTTGGGGTGAACATTTTTTCAAAGTAAATCCTACACCTTTTTTTTTCAGTTTTCAGTCATTAGTTTCATATTGTACCATTACTTTTACTTGATTACATGATTCACAATGCATCATGAGATGTAGCTCCCATATGAAAGACAGTAATTATCTTTCCTTTCTTAATTACCTGCTACTTTTTTCAGATTTTCAAATATTTTTTATTTTGCTGTCAAGCCCTTTCCTTACAATTCCCATTTTTTCTTGGTAATGGCAGTTTCTCTCAGCTTTTATGTTATATTATTTTACAATTTTATATGATGGATTTACTATTATTTATAATGGTTATTCATTGATATCAAAGCTCAGCAGAGTAGCAAGGACTTTGGGTTCTTCAAGTTTCTTGAGAGAAAACTTTTCGAAGTAAACTCTTTTTCTAAAGTTCTGCACTTGCAGCCTCATGTTGCATCCAAGTTAGGACTGCCATCTGTTTAGACACCAGCTTTAAGGCAGTCAAAAGATGAAGGCACCAAGGCCTGCACCTGCTTGCTCCGACATCACCTTTTGTTTAAAAAGAACCTGTCAATTCTTGTTTCTTGCTTACCTGCTGTGCCATCTCACCATTTCACCTCCACTCCACCTCCTTCAGTTCTCACTTCTGTATGTGCATTCATCAGCATCTGCATCAGCCAGCCCTGGAAATCAGCATTATAGCACATCAACAAGACACAAACTGTTTCCTGCAGTAAAACTGCAATAAAATTGTTCAGCCCTTCAAAGAAGGTCATTAAAATTTGACAGAATGATAAATCCCTTTCCAAAAATGCAGCCAGAAACCAAGTGTAGGTAAAATACAACTATTAAATTATTAAAAGCACTTGCTACAGGGATTCTAGGTGCTAATCAGCATGACAGTCATTAACCATGACATGATCAATCATCTTATCACCTTAAGCAAGTAGGATTTTGTTTTTGCTGCACAAGACAAGTGATACTTAATTTCAAGGGCTTATAGACAGAGAAGTAAATCAGAGAGTGAACCCATAAAAGGAAAAATGTGACGTGCAAATGTGAACGGTGACCCCAACAGTCTGGCCTTCATCAGTTCTGCTAACAAGACTTAATTCCTCAGTCGTTAACACATGATTATGAATGATACAACAACGCTAATGGAAATAAATTAACAAGCAAATAAAATTAGTGACTGATAATGACAAGAAGGCTCTTGAGTGAATGTAGTCTATGAGCCATAGCCTGGGTAATGACTCTGGGCAGATCTTACATGTAGCTGCGGGCCCAAGGATGTCTTTTTTATTCTTTGATAGGGACAGCTCTTCTTCTGAGGGGAGAGATTTGTTTGCATGTTAAACACAGTGGCCCCAAATGACACTTAAGACACACTATATTATTTTTTTATTTTTATATTTATTATATAAAATATTTTACTTCAAATGTGTACTTTAAAATACTCTTCTTTCTTTTTTATATCTAATTCGATTTTTTTTTTTTTTTTATCTAATTCAGTGACATTACTCATCACAATTTAGAGGCTGCAGCCTTTGAAGGCTGCATTCCAATACCAAATGCATCATAGTGGTGCAACAAAGGCTGCCCCATTTCAAATGCGGTCTCAGAATGTGTTCTTTGTTTTCCGAGCTTTGAATGCTAGAGCAAGTGGATCTTTCACAGTCCATACTATCCCAAGTCTCATTGCATTTTTTATTTTTATTATTTTTTTTTGACAGAGAGAGAGAAAGAGAGAGAGAGAGAGAGAGAGAGAGAGAGAGAGAGAGAGAGAGAGAGAGAGAGAGAGAGAAAGAGAGAGTTACACTTTTAAAGGATTACACTTTTTAATGTATTGGCTTTCAACTCACTTGAACATTTTAAATCAGTTGACATATCTTACCAAAATTAGATTTTATTGATAGTTTGTACTTTTTTTTTTATGTGCATAAATGGACTGAACATATTTAGCAGTGGTGCGCAGTCCATATAATGCTGTGGATACTCTGCATACCCCATTTAAGAGGATTCAAAAACTGGCTTATTCACATTATTATAAATTTAAGGTGTAACATAAGGGTTAAATGATGTACTTGTAAATACATATGCAACTGTCCATAAATTATTTAAATTATGTAATTTTTCCCCAATCTGTGCTACTTACACAGAGATACAGGTAAGCGGATACACAGCTAGCTATTGGAGTCTGTGCTCTATTTATCATCATTATTGTGTGTTCTAATTAGTTTGTTGGCATGTGAGTGATTTCATGCACAAGAAAAGCTGTCTTGCTCCTTTAAACATGTAAAAACTAAAAAAGGTATTAATTAATCACATTAAAGCTAACGCAACTAAATCAAATGGAAAAAAAAAAATCTATAACAAAATATTTTAAACATTTACTGAATTTACTAAAAGCATATATTCTTTATACGTTTTATTATTATTTTATTAACTTATTTATTTTTTGGCATAGCAAATATCTGTTGAAGGAACACATTATTTGGCAACACGCTTAAGCAAACTAATCAAGCAAGGATTTCGAGGATTAATCTTTTGCACTAAAAACATACAACTTTTTTTTTTTTTTTATGCAGCTTGGCCATTTTTTTTTTTACCGTGATTTTACATGACAACAGCATTTTAATAAAAATTTCATAAAAATGTAACCTTTTGAAACTGGGTTTTAAAGTGCAACTTACTGAAAATGATATTGTCTGAATAAACTACAAAAACACAAATTTGTGGAAACTGTGATGTCATGTGCATGCGTATTATGTGTTAAATTATATAGGAATTATATAGGAGCATAGTGTTTCTTTACGATGTGACATCACCAGCTACTGGCCTGGCATGCATAATACAGCATTGTTTAAATCATTTTCACAGATCTGTGTGTTTGGGGATTGTTTTAACAACATTGTCACCTGAATGCTAAACTTGCAAAGGCGGAAATTTTGTATCTCAGTTTTTAGTATTCATTTAAAATGAGACAAATATGTTATTATTTTAATCGGTTTAGATAGTTTATTAATGATTCGCAAACCAGCAAAAGACACGAACCATTAAATTCCAGTCGCACAGATGGGGAAACTGCGTTACAATCTGCCCCGCTATTATTAAACTATGCTATTCTATGACATTAGCGATGTAATTTTCACTATGTACTTTAATGGATTTTAATAAGAAATCACAAGAAACAGGTGAATAAACACTGACAACTGATGTTTAATATTCAGAAATTATTATTTCAAGAAATGTAAAGCATTTTTGGCTTGTTTATGTGTCTCGTGTTCTATGAGAGCTGTGTTTGGAGGGAGGGGAGTGTTTTTTTCTGAATGTGTTTCATCAGTTTGCGCACATTGTTTTGAACTATACTGTATAGCTGTGTTTTGCGATCAGGGCTGTCCCACACATTATTGCGATGTGTTTCATTGTGAAATAAAAAAATTAGATTATTTAAAAAAAACGGCATTATTTTATTTGAAAGATGTACTAATTTTATTTTACTGACAAAATATTTTAGTTTGTCATGTAGATTTTTTCCATTCGATCAGATAACATCACTCTAAACCCGGATAAGTTGAATTTACTTAAAAAATTGGAGGAAACTGGTTGCCCTAAAAAATTTAAGTAATGTAAAGTTTATTTAACTTAAAATGTTTTGTAATATGAATTACAAAGGTCATTTCATTTAACTTAAAATGTTTTGTAACATCATTTCATTTGCAATTATTATAACTATTATATTTAAGTCAAATATACTAATTTCCAAGTTAAATCTATATCAAATGTTTTATTTTTCCAATTTGTTAACCTAGAAAATTAAGAAAAAAGCAAACAAATAAAGGAACATTAATGCAATTTTCCCTTTTATTTTAAATCAATTCAATTACAAATATTCAATTGAAAACACAACAAAACCATTTTTTCATATCCTGAAAACATTTCCCCATAAAACATGGGAGAAAAAAAAAAAGTTCAAAAAGATACTAGTTCAACAAATTAACTTATCGTTAAGCACACAAACAAGTTTTCCTCAGAATCGCAACAAACAGCATCAAAACAATATGTTTTTTCCACACTCTGAGTTCACACTATTGGCAATACTGAATTTTAGGTGTCAGCTCACCTTTTCCCGACAAAAAATATAAAATACTTTTCATACACTTAGGATAGTCCAGGTGTAGGCAGGGAAATCAGTCTGAAAACAATGGACATAGAAGGCCTGAGATTGGTCAGTTCATCCATTACCAAGCTTTCTTCCAAGATGATTCCCACTCTAGATGAGGTGAGCTGTGAACTTTCTTGATCAACGCTGAGGATTCTTACTGAAGTCTGTCTTGTCAGCTGCCTCCTAACAGAGGAAGAAACAGAACGACAAATACATTATCAAGTCAGTTAGACAATGCTGTTGTTAAATACTCAAAGTCATATGCTGCCTTCACACCATGTCATAATTACTTTAATTCTGAGAGGACAACATTGTGATGTTCAGCTTGTGAGCTGTTCATGTCAATAGACTGGGAATTGCGCTTTTCTATGGCAACACTATCAATGTCTAAATTAATCTGGAGCAGTCAGATACAGTGGTTAGGTGGTACAGCTCTCAGAAAATTTCCAGTTTACAGATGGTAATTAGACTTTAGGGTTTACGTTTAATTGTACATCTACAGAATATTTAAAGTAAAATCCACATACAAACACTACTGGCATATGGTCAGGAAGATCGGTGTTATTCAGGAAAGCTTGTAAACAACAGGAATGAGTGCAGGACAGACTCACACCATCATCATTATGAATAATCTTCTGACACACACTGTGCTAGTCAAAGTGATCATCCTCAGAACAGGTCTCAGTTAACCCACGACATACAGTTGATCTTGAACTTTGGTGTGAAGGTGGCATAAATGTGAACAAGGAAATTGTTTTGTTCTTGAATAATTTCCATGTTTGAACAAAGAGACAGGGTTTCACAGACAGGGCTTCACAGACAGGGCTTATCTTAAGCCAGGACTAGGCCTTCGTTAAATT
Organism: Labeo rohita; assembly: GCF_022985175.1. Taxonomy (NCBI): domain Eukaryota; kingdom Metazoa; phylum Chordata; class Actinopteri; order Cypriniformes; family Cyprinidae; genus Labeo; species Labeo rohita. Next base: position 31,077,837 of record NC_066886.1, on the reverse strand, counting down.
AAGATACTTAAATAGCTTTTATAAAAACACCTTAAAAACTTTACTGGTGTGCATCTTGAGAAAAGAAAAATGGCACTGACATATTTTAAAATATGTCATTACAAGGTATTTTCAGTAAAGACTCCTTGTCATGTTATTAAACATGTTATTTTATTCTGAGACTGGCCTTAAGCCTTGTCTGTGAAACCAGGAGGAAAATGTGTAAATAGCAGTGCTCTCTTATCAGTTATTAGGATCATACTTACACTTTCAAAGCATCTCTTCCATTTCTTCTTTCTTCCAAAACAAGATAGTCGTTAAGAGGACTCTGAACCTAGATAGAACAGAAGTATATTCATCCGCCTTTGTATTTATACCGCTAATTAACGAAAACTTACGCTTTCAAACAATAGCCATGTCTAAATTAAACGTGGTACATTAACGTACTGCACTCACCATATTAGCTCCACCTTTGTCGCTCCTCGGCTGGAATCGCGGCTACTGTATGAGTAAAACTAAATTTACACTCCTCACAAACAACAGCTCCTCGAGTGAAAAAGAAATCATTGAAAGAAAAAGGCAAAAAATGTTAGTCGAACTCGCCAGTCAGGGGTTCAAGCGCAGGCGAGTGAGAACACTAGCTATCAACGGATGAGAAATGTCCCGTCGTTTAGACGAACAACAACTTTTGCCGATCACAAAGAGTTTCTCGAGGGACGTGATAAAAGATAAATGGCGGAAAACAATGCCAACAGAACTATCTAAATCTAAATTTCCACATTCATCCACAGCTTAAATTCATACACAATCACAGTGACAAAATGGCGCTGTTACTCGCAGCACCTGGTGGAGGAGGCGTGGTTAGGAGATAAATTTCATAATACGAGTTAATTTAACTTAAGTTTATTCACAGGTTCAAATATGTCTACAAATTAGTAGAATCTACTTATATTTTATAAGCAATGCAGTAAAACTTAAATATTGTGTTCAATTGTAATTAAATGGTTTAATTAGATACAAAATCCGGGCTTACAGTGATTTTAAAGCTGCCATATGGTCATGTTACAACGTGCCCCTCATGTTACAATGTACCCCACGTACGGGGCATGTTGTCACATTTTACTTCCTTTCTTTTGAGGTAAATAACGAAAAAGAGTACACTGCAATTATGAAACAAAGCAACATACTGTATTTGTACTGGACAAGTGTGAAATTAACATGGATAAAAAATTATACTCTAAACCCCACGTGGATTTACACAAAGTGAGAAATTCAAAAAGTGTTAGGTTGTGCCCCGCGCTCCCCTACATCATCATCATGTAAACGTACCCTTATTCTTCCATTTGTTTTCTCTAAGCTTAACCAATCTTGACTAAGTGATGTGTGTAAGCATGTAGGAAGACTCTGCAACACGATAGCTATTCCTTGCAACAGCCTTTTTAAATAAACACCTGCCATAGCGTTTCTTATTTGTCATCTATAACAAATTAATACATTACATAGCATACTGGGTTATAGAAGTTACCACTCACTACTGATATTTAGGTGAACCCTGTTTTGTTTTCAGACAACTGAATATCTCTTTCATAAAATTACAGTATAAACATTACTGTCACTCGTCATCTGCAGGTGTCACAGTTGCTAGGCGACAAGAGCAAGCCTCCATAGGCTAGACCAACCCAATTAACAACATTCAGATCAACCTTCACAAACTTCGAAGTCACAGCTTTTGAAGTCTGCATTTTTCTAAGAAAAATTTCTATGTTAGACCTGTAATTCACCTGCCTGTAATTTTCTTGTAATCCTGAAGAATTTGATGAGCACCAACTGTAATCAAACACACCTGAACAAGTAGGACTATGGACCTTAAAGGGCAGAACTGAGAACCCCCTGTTTTAGTCCTTGTAGAGTTGTATATGTTGTGGTTACGTGTGGACTTCCAGCCATTGTGAGATGGCTCAGTGCACATGGACACAGTGATAAATGAGAGATATGCATTGTGGGAGGCTATAAATCAATATCTCCTCCTCTTCCTTTCTCTTTCTCTGTCTTGTTCGAGGAGAGCAGTCAGATAAAAATCTCACGGCTAAACGGACACTGAAGGACCAACCCTCAGCCAAGGCAACCTGCACTTCCCGTTTCCACTCTCTATTAGTCTAACATACTCCAGTACACCACTGTATTTTCCACTGGTGAGTCGTGAGGCCCTTCTCTGCTTTAGGCTTTTCTAATAATGTCAGTTATTCTAATTCTAACTATTATTCTGGGGATAAAAAACATCCTGTGAACCCGCTCCTAAGTCCTGATCTACATCAAATGATTCACGATACGTGCTTTGAAGTCCTGTTCTGAATCAAATTATTTGCAATACGTGCTGTTCTAAATCAACTGATACGTGATCTGAATGGAAAAAATCATTTTATGCATTTTTCAAAATCATTTTGCGATGCAGTGGTTTAAATGATTTAGAGTTTCAGAAAGCTCTGTTGATACTGTGTTCTTTGCTCACTTTCTCTATATAATTTTTTCGTTGTTTGAATAACAGTGGAAATGAAATCCTTACAATTAATAGGCCTAACTTACTATGTTTTATTAAATTGCGATCACATTAGACAGTTTCCGTCATATTAAAAACATTTCATGACATGACACTCATTATCTGCTATTTTATATTTTATAAATGTGCGTTGTTAACAGACAAAGTCCTTTTAAGACAAGTCCTTTTACTTGGCAGCCATCTTTAAAATGCCTCTCGGGCAGGCAAGTGCATCTCTTCTCTCTTTGAATGGGGAAACATCTAATTCTCCAAAATCTGTTCACTAAGCTTACGATTAAATTTCATATTTGAAATCACCAATGAAATCTGACAACAACTGCCTCATAAATATTGTGACTTTGATTGCTGACTTTACCGAATAGCGATTGGCTCATTTATTCTGAAGGCGGGGCTTCGTGGCCATAATGAGCGTTGCATTTTTCCCCATTCAAAACTATATTTGACTGGTCTTGGGTATTCTTTGTTAACGGATTACACGAATGTATGCCACTAGAATAGATTTAAAATTAAACAATCAACATGAAATTGAAGTGCAGAATTTAAGCTTTAATTTAAAGGGTTGAACAAAAAAAATAACATAAAATGCTTAGGAAATACAGCCATTTTTTATACACAGTCCCCCCATTTTCAGGGACTCAGATGTTGGGCAAATAAATATAATCGTAAATAAAATGTTCATTTTTTATATTTTGTTGAGAATCATTTGCCCGCGATGATTGGCTTAAGTCTGGAACTCATGGACATCACCGGAGACTGGTTTTCCTCTTTTGCAATGCTTTGCCAGGCCTTTACTGCAGCTGACCTAAATTGTTGTTTGTTTGTGGGTCTCTCTGCCTTTAGTTTTGTCTTCAGCAAGTGAAATGCATGCTCAGTCGGGTTGAAATCAAAAGATTCACTCTTAAAAATAAAGGTCCCTTATTGGCATCAATGGTTCTATGAAGAACCTTGAACATCCTTTAAACATTTCAAATGCAGAAAAGGTTCTTAATAGTCCAAAAAGGTTCTTTAGATTTTTAAAATGTTCTTCAAAATGGTTCTTCTAGGAACTGTTCACTGAAAGGTTGTTTGAGGAACTAAAAATGGTTAATCTATGGAATCACTACAAAACCACCCTTTTGGAACCTTTATTTTTAAGAGTGTTGACTTGGCCATTGCAGAATATTCCACTTTTTTATTACCTTAAAACTCTGGGTTGCTTTTGCTGTATGTTTTGGGTCATCGTCCATTTGCACTGTGAAGCACTGTCCAATCAACTTTGCTGCATTTGGCTGAATCTGGGCAGACAGTAATTCTCTCGGCTGCTTCTGTCTTCTGTCACGTCATCAGTAAACACCAGTAACCCAGTGCCACTGGAAGCCATGCATACACTGCTCCCCCATGTTTCACAGATGATGTTGTATGCTTTGGATCATGAGCTGTTCTAAGCCTTCTCCATACCTTTTCTTCCTGTCGTTCTGGTACAAGTTGATCTTACTTTCAGCTGTTCAAAGAATGTTTTTTTTTTAGAAGTGGTCTGGCTTGCTCATTTATTTATTTTTATGTTTTTTGGCAAAATCTAATCTGGCCTTGTTTGCACCTTGTGATGAACCCCCTGTATTTGGTCTCGTTAAGTCTTCTCTTGATTGTAGACTTTGACTATGGCACACCTACCTCCTGGAGAGTGTTCTTCACTTGGCTGGATGTTGTGAAAGGGTTTTTCTTTACAATAGAGAGGATTTTCTTTAAAGAACCATCTCTTTCTTACCTTTTTATAATCTGAGGAACTTTCTTTCGCCACAAAGAACCGTTTGTGAAACAGAAAGGTTCCTCAGATGCTAAGGTTTCTTTATGGAACCATTTAGACGAAAAAGGTTCTTCTATGGCATTGCGAAGCACCTTTATTTTTAAGAGTGTACCCTTACATTAAAGCTCAGAGTGTGCACTTTAAGCTCATTATATAACTGTAATTTGAATATGTTTTGGTTAACAGCTAAAATAATAAAAAATTGTGTCAGTGTCCGAATATATATATATATATATATATATATATATATATATATATACACACACTTACTGACTGTATATGTGTATGATTTATCAACAGTATACCCAAACCTACTTTTTATGCAGATTTGATGACTATAAATATGTCTAAATGTGTCATTTTAGTACAGGTGTTACCATTTATTTATGGACTGAGTGAGTGAGTGAGTGAGTGAGTGATTTACTGTATGCTCATTTCTCTTTGTCAACTGAACCACTTACTTAACCACTAACATACATTTACTTGAAGTGCTTGAAGAGATTTTATTTCAATAATTTAATGTCATATTCTCCGTAAGCTTTTTAAAATTACTGGGAAATTATACTCTTGTTCCATGTAGTTACAGGGTAAGTGTGCCCTCTGCGGGCTGTAAATTAAAGTGGCGATTGTTCCCCTCTTGTTCAACGAAGTTACAGGGTACAATACATATAACAACGCGACGTAAAATGTGGTTCCACAAAATGTACATTTATTTACATTTTTACAGACACTAAATGTACAATACTGACATATTTACATCATCTAAACATTTAACGTTTACTTAATATGAAATTATAACATTTCATTCTGTTCTGTGTGATTTCTGTTGCCAGCTCGTTTCCAAGAATAGGTCTACATAATGTTATCATGACTACACGTTAAACCCTTAAAATAAATAATATTTCTGCAATCGTTTAATCATTCATGTAATATTAACTTCGTTTGCCGTGGTGGAACACAAAGGCGTTTTCTCTAACATGCTGTGACTAACAATAGAACCATAAAATACACCGAACACGCATCATAATTACAAATTAAACAATTTTATTTGTGTGCTGTAACCCAGATCTTCAGAATCCATACGATTTGCGAGGACCAGAACCAAATTCAAGGCTTTGTCCAGCGATCTTCATCTCCATCTCTAGCAGCGAGTCCAGCAGCAACAGCCATAAACCCGTGCTAAAGTGCATTTTGCGACAGGAAAATCGGACGTTCATTGGCTCTCGCCTGCATTCGTCACAGATTACGACATGCCGTGTTTCTGGCGAGATGTGTTGGAATGACGCGCGGGCGCCTTCGACGAGTGGATCAAGACAATAATCTGGATAATATTTTCAGCGATTAACAATTTAAATTCTGCTCTCATCCTACTGCACCTCAAACCTACTGTATTCCGCCAGAGAGGACTGCGGCTGCAAACGCATCGTTATTTGGATTACTTTTTTGTATGGCTGTTGACATTTTTGCAATAAATGATTGTGATTGCACTTTCCTGTTTTTTATATTTTTATTACTGTTCAGTCATAGTTAACGTTAGGTTTAGAGGTAGAAGTGGGATTAGCGACTATAAAAAAAAATATTTTTAGATATATTTTCAGATTGTGTGTTTATGTATTGTACCTACCCTGTAACTTCGTTGAACAAGGGGGGAACAATCGCCACTTTAATTTACAGCCCGCAGAGGGCACACTTACCCTGTAACTACATGGAACAAGAGTATAATTTCCCAGTAATTTAAAAAAGCTTACGTATAGATACACCAACCGTACGATTTAATAGAATAGGTACCTGTTAAGTTTTTTTTTTTTTTTTAATTAATCCATTATAAATTATTTGTATATCTGTTTGCTACCCCCTTATTACCCAAACGTAACATATTGCTCCCTTATACTTACACGTAGGTACAATATAAATACGAAACATACACTGTAACTTCAGTTTACTTGCGCAGTTCTTTGCAGGTTGTATATCTGGTTGTTACCCCCGAATTACCAAAACGTAACATAGCCTATTGTTCTCTTATACCTACACATAAGTACTAATCGGTACACTATAATTACAGAAACGTACACCGTGAATTCAGTATACTTATGTAGTTCTTTGCAGGTTGAATATCTGGTTTGTTATCCCCTTATTACCCAAATATAACATATTGTTCACTTATACCTACATGTACGTTCTTTATAGGTACACTATAATTACAGAAACATACACCGTAAATTCAGTTTACTTACGTAGTTCTTTGCGGGTTGTAATCTAAAGCGTTACCCAAATTTGCCTTAATCTTTTGGCATATAAGAGGTCTTTGTACCATTAAAACATCCTGCAAGTTTCATAGCTTAAAAGGTCCTCTTTTTTTATAAACAAAGCATTTATTTAATCAAGCTCATTTGGATCTGAGGTGTAAGGTGACGTCACCCGGGAGCAGTCTTTCGCATAAACACTGCCTCCAGAGCGTTTGGTTTGAAGGGATCATTTGCGTCTTTGAACAGATATCGGAAGGTTCCCAACGTGTAAGGAACTAGTGGATGGTTTATTTTTAATGGAATCCTGGATTTATTTTAGATCATTGTAGTCAAAGCACAGTGTCATGGGGAGTTCACAAAGAAACATTTGTTAAAACATGAAGTGGTACTAGCGAGGGGGCTTTGATACTGTTTCCTATGCAATAACATAACAGTGGTTTTAGACAGAGGGTCAGAATGAGGCTTAAGCATAATTTTTATTTAAGCATAAAGTTTTATTTATTTACAGTATTAACATTATAAGTAAACCTCAAGCAACAAATAATAATAATAAAAAAAAACTTTACTTTCGAACATTCAAATCTTCAGGCATTTTATTTTGGCAGAATACTAGTGAAATGCTGTAATCTTCTGTTCACAGAAACGTTGGAAATTGTGCGAATGTGTAAACAAAGTGTAAATTATATTACACATTGAGTTCCCAAAATGCATGGGAGAGAAAAAAAAAAAGCTGGAAACACTGTAAGATGCATGTGTGTAACACAGTATACTACGTACTTGTTAATTAAAGCACAGCCTTTGTATTAATAATCACCCTAAGATATGTTGTGATTTCAGTTTTATTTTGAATACATTTGCAGCCAAAATTATTTCAATTTCACATTTGAGTTAATTATTAGCTTTTTTTATAAACTCATAAATCCCCTGCGGTTCCCTTTTTCCTTTTTAGCACATTCCAGACCATATATTTGAATTATGAATTTCTAAACATATTTTTACATATTGCAGAATTAATATTGTAAACATATATGTCAGAAACATTTAACATTCCAAAATGTTGAAAGATCTGTGGGTGTGTTTTGTGTAATTATGGTATGGATAGTTACCTAATTTATGTATGTATGTATGTATGTGTGTGTGTGTATGTGTGTGTATTTATTATATTATATTATATTATATTATATTATATTGGGAGCCCCACTACCTTGTGGCTCACAATACCAATAAACATCGTTTAAAACACTATTTTTTCTTTATATATCCTTATACATTTAAATGGGCACATCTCTCCTATGCAATGACTACAACAGAAATTGTTTTGTGATTAAATTGAAAGTGCATTCCAGGTGCCATCGGGGGGTGAATACTGACAGTTGCATTTGGAGGAATCAGACAGTGAAAAAACTGTTTTAGACTTGATCTGAATATTTTCTGCTCTTCAAGAAAACAAACCACTCAAATGAACCTGGTCGGTGGGGAGGGTACTTGCACAGAGAACTCCACTTCTAAATACATCAGTCAGACAGCATGAATGATTCATTTAATGGTTTGAACCTCATTTCTTCCCACTGTGTCATCTCTTGACCTGCTAGCTGAAAGCTGAGCTCCCACTTTGTCTCTATTTCCAGAGAGAATATTGGCATTTTAAATGGACTAATCACACATGGTGTGTGTATGGCAGCTGTGAGCAGTACTGATTCTTGTAAATTATTATCAGGACAGAATCCTGCAATTTGATGCATACCAAACCTCAAATCTTGAGCTGGAAGTTTTGACCTGTCGCTTCACACTGCTGTTCAGTGTGTCTGATGTACCTCTGAAACATTCACTTTCAAAGTGACATTATATTAAAATATAGATTAGTTTTTTTTTTTTTTTTTTTTTTCGTATTTGTGGACCCACTACACATGATTCTAAAATTACATATCTATACAGCAGGTATATAAAACTATTTAAATGCATGTAACTGTAAATTATAAATCAAACATACAGCATTATTATTGCTACTGCTGATCTCAAAATGCTTGTGTTGTGTTGTGAGAAGAGATTACCGTGATGCTTACCATGGTACCTTTAATATTCCATGCATGACACACAATGACAGTAATGTGCAAACAGCTTCATGAAGGTCACACAACATATGATGAGATTCAGCAGGCTAATACTGGAAATCTCTATAATTTAATTTATCTGAAAATCAATACTTTTTTGGATTAAAAAAAAAAAAGGTTTAAAACATTTTATGACATTCGTACACATACAAAAAAACTGTTTCTGAAACATTTAACAGTCTGCTTTTTATGTGCATGTGTTGCAAATGGATTATAAACTTTGCATCCATATAAAAATGTATCCATGACCATTTGAGCTTTTTTAGTATTTGATAGTTTTCAGTGAGATCAAATAACAAGGAACATTTATAAATTATTATCTGTGGAGCAGAAATATGTTACTCTTTAAAATTGTAAAATCCAAAAACATTTTAGGATTTTGAAAAGTTTAAAATACATTTTATGAAAACCCACTCTAAACCCACTCTAAATCTATGTTATTCATCAAAAAAAATTTGTGGTTGACACGTTTGTCCAAGTTTTTCAACAACTAAAACTGGTTGATTCCCATCCCGCACCCCACCTCCAGTTAAATTTTTATAGATGTTTAAAATATTATTATATAGAAATACACTAATGCAAATGTATGCAGTGAGTAAACAACAAAACCCCTAATTTACAGAAATATGAATCTGTATTGTAAATTGTAAATAAATCACACCTTTATGTAAAAACCTTGTAATAGCCATTGTAATAGCTTTCAAGTAAACAAAATAACAAGGAATGACACATTAATAAATAATCATGTTGATCATGATCATGTTATACTGAAATAGCAGCACGAAGTTTCAACCAAAATTTCAACTAAAATTTGTTGATTTTTTTTTTTTTTTTCCCACCTGAAGTTAGATGAACTTTTAAATTTGCTTACAGCATATATGAATATATAAATAAAATACTCGGACACATTTTTACTCAGACTTGACTCGGACTCGAGAGTTTTGGACTCTGAAAATATATCCGAGTCCAACCGAGTCCAGGGAGAGTTGACGGAAATGTTACTGACTCAATGCATTATCACTGCTCAGTTCTGTTCAGTACTTGCATGTGTTTTTAAGTATTGTCCAGACAGGTTTCTGTGCTCACAAACAGAAAGCGTGCTCGCAGAACGCGCCTCTCAGTCAGTGTGCAAATGCCTAGTTCTCTTTTGCTTATGTTTTCTTAGGTTACACACGCTTACATGAAAAGTTATGTCAAAATGCCCCTCTTTGAGACTATTCATGTAAATGCAGTCAGTTTTGTTTTAAGTGAACCTGAACAGTTGGGAGAAATACGGATGTATCAAAATATTTGATCTATCTTAAAGCAATCTTAAAGCAACAGCAGCATAAACCTGCAGCTGCCAACTGCGACATAAATCAAACAACAAAAGAAAAAGAGAAAATTACTCACTGTTCTTGACTGATTCACTTATTAATTTTAATAAGAATGGTCTATATTTAATGTATACACTGAAGATTGTGCAGTGTTTTATTTTTACATTTGTTACTTCATGAAATGTCTGTAGTAGGCTATTTTTGTAGTAGCCTTAGATTAGGGTTTAATTGTAATATAATGAGGTAAACTCCTTTCCTCCCACCCTTAAACGTATACATTTACTGTAACAATGAATAAAGTCAAGTCACGACCTATAATTTTTCACATTCTAAAACCTGTTTCACTCTGAAATATGTCGCAATACATAAATCAAGTCAGCCTTAACTTCTGTTACAAAAAATCTAAATGGTAAGATGCAATAGAGGTTTGCTTTTGTTACACTTAAATTGACATTGCATTTTTCTAGTTGTAAAGATTAAAACAATGTTAAGATCATGACAAACAGTAATGCTTTGTTGGATTCGGAGTCCGACTTGGCCCATTTTGGACTTGATTGGTTAAAGAATCTGACTCGACTTAGGTGGACTCGAACCAGCAATAAAATAGAATATTTATTCATACCATGGGCGTCGGAACCATTGAATGTGGGTGGACCCACCCACTTTTGAAGACCAATGATATCGGACCCACCCACTTCTACCATCTCTAATTCAGCGAATATGTCTGCACGCTTTTTAGAGCGCCATCATTCAAATCCATTCCAAATGACGTAAAGAATGCGCTAATAGATTAAGCTCTATGCTCACCTAACCCTACCCGATACTTTATTCAAACTTTTCAACTATTTCCTTCATTTTTGTTTTTATTGAAAACAAATGCCTTTCCGAGGTAAAATGAGGTGTGAAAAGGCATAAGAACAATTTCGGGCAAAAGTCGGACGCAAACTCGGGTTGTTTGCGTCAAAAAACACGAATTACTCACTTTACCACTTACACCACTGGAACTGCTTTTGAACTACTGTCTTTTGCAATGCTGTCACATACATTTTTTAGGGGCAGGTCCCACCCACATTTACTTTGCTTCCGACGCCCATGATTCATAAAATAATACATGCATAAAATATATAGCATTTAAAATGGAGCTGATATGACAGTGATTAACTAGTAAAGGTTACAGACTCCTGATTTACTTAAATGTGAATCTGTATAGTAAATGGGTTAAACTACACATTCATTGTACATTTCCATATAAAAGCCTCTGAAAACATAACTACCCTTTGAGCTCTTTTAATATTCACTAGCTTTCAGTCGAACCATATAACAAGGGATGACGTATTTATGAATGATCCCCTATGGAGTAGAAATCTATGCCTCTCAGTGCCTTTGTTTCGTTCTGATCTGATCTCTGCCCACTGATTTGCAGGTTAAATCCCCTGCGGTCTGGCTGCAGCCAGCTTGAAAAGTGTCCTAAGTGCTGCCACATGCTTCTCTGGTCAGCGGCCCTAATTTATCCTGACAGCATGTACAAGCTCAGACTGAACCTTAGATAAAGTCCACACAACCCGAGGAGCAACTTTAATTGAAGGAGATGACATGGTCACTTTCCACTGCCTTGTCACTTGGTAGCGTAAATCGGGGCCATTTATCAAAAACTGTTTACGTGGATAAACTCTCACCTGGACAGGGAGAGCTGCAGAGTTGTGATTATGTCTTCTGATATGTCTCAGAGCGAAACTAGATTCGGCTTCTTGTGGAGTTTCTGGCACACTGGGTTTCTGGATAAGGAAGGTTTCCATTTGTGGAAGAAGTTTTACAGCAACAGCAGATCGTTTAGCGCCTTTATAAATGGAAGCCAAAACAGGTGCATTTTAGTAACCGAAAGGCCTAATTATCCGTTTTCATTACCATGTGCAAACAGAAGCTAGCATGCAGAGAAAGCCCGTCTCTTTCACAGGCGTAGTCACCTGTTTGTCTGATTGTAGCTATTATGAGTGCAGTGTGCTGTTCAAATTTGATTTCTCATCACCTGCGGTGCAGGGGCGGCTTTTCGGCTATGCATTAGTCCCATCAGAAGCGGCCTTATCGCAGAGCCTTGGGCATTCTGGGGAAAAAGGTGATATGACAGCCCGTGGGACCCATACAATGTGCTGTGGAAAATCATCTCTGTGACATCCCTGGGGGGGCCTGTATTTACCACGCCTGCTGGCCAGAAACAAATTGCTAACTTTTTTTTTTTAAGGTTCCCAACAGACTTTACTGCCGTGCCAGCGATGCCGGAGAAAATGAAATGGGTACAGAGGAACGCTGAGTATCTTCAATGCCGCAGGTGCTAACAAAACCGCGCAGGTGGTGTGGACACCTGGATTACAGCGCTCACTCTCCTCCGCGCTGAAGGAGGAAGAGGCGTACGAGTAGGCATGTAATCACAGACGTGATGTGAAGCTCCGTGGCAACTGGCGAGGGCGAGCTGCGGTCTTGGTGCATATTGACCTACCTCCAATTGCGTTCCACTACAAAGGATGATGAACTATCTTCTGACCTCAAAACGGAGGAAGTCGTTCACTTTGATGTCTACTGATCTATTTTCTCTTTGTTCTTTGCCTTAGGGTTCTGCGCTGTGCTGGGTATTGCACCCTACAATAAGGCAACTGTTTGAACTGAAGATTTTGGATTTATTAAACGCAAAAATAAAACTTTTAGTATTACAAGGGTCAATTGCAAATAAAGGGTTCTACGATAAAAGCTGAATCTGTTAAAAATACTTCTTTAAAAACAAATGTGTAGAAATGTACTCTTTCTATTCAGAAAGGTTGCATATGCTTTTGAGAACTTTACACCACTTACCAACATTATGTAACAGCATCCTATTTTTTTCTGCATGTAGGTCATGATACATGACTTTAATTTGATGCACAATTTATATGTATAAAGCAGAGAAGTTCAAGTTCAGGGCATGATTATGCTAAACTGCATAAAGTATCACCCTGATATTTTTATTTTCTTCTTCAAAGAACATGTAATTACAACTTTACTGTCACACCTCTGTGGACTGTTTTGTGTTTTTTTTTTCCCCTTGTATGCACTTATTTGGTCTTTCCTGTTCCGTCTCTAATCTTTACGTCACTGCTTGATCGTTTTCACCTGTCTCCCCCTGATTAGTCTGTGTATTTAGGTTTGGTTGTGTTCACAGTTTGGTCGTCGGTTCTTGTATTGTCATTTTGTAGTCCTATAAGTCATTTAGTATTGTCATTCCGTTGTCTTTCTTTTGCGTGCGTGTGGATTCCTGCTGCTCCTGTTCGTTCCTGTTTCATATTGTGGATTATTTTAATAAATGTGCATATCCTGGACCTCCTAGTCAGTACTCCTCATTCCCTGCACACCACGCCGTGACATTTACAGACAACTAAATTAATCACAATTTTAATTCAAATACATAATTATAAATATAAGTACTGTTAATTATAACTTCTGATAGTATCTTTAACCAACTTTGACTATTGACAACTTGACTGTTCTCTAACATCTGGGTAATTATTTACTATTTTTTTTTTAATTATTATTATTTTTGGGGTTTTATTATTATTTTTTTTTTCTCCTTCTGGCACAGCGAAATAAATGAATGAATGAATAAATAAATATATTTTGCTTAAAAAAAATAAAATAAAAAAATGGCATGCACTGGTAATATGGCAATTTCACTGTGAAAACTGGCTAAAGAAATTGCAATGTCTGCAAGGTCTTGTATCAGCACTTCAGACATCAAAAATCCATATTCTCCTTGATGTAGCTCAGACATGAGTGTCAATTCATATGAACCCTCATCAATTAATCTGTAGCGACTGCAGACTGTCATCCGAGAGGATGTATGCTAGAATCCACCCCCAAGGGTGCTTGAGTAACCTCTCTCAACCTTTTCAAAGGACTAAATAAGTCATTGGCAGACCCAGCATGAAAACGAAGGTAAATTAGATTTTTAGACAAGGGTACACTGCAGATTTCATTAGAATCCCAGAGGTAACCTGATACACCTGTTCCTGGTGCACGACGGGAGATGACGGCAACATGACCACAAGATTAATCAAGATTGACAAGCAGTGTCTTGGCCAAGGTGATGATTTCTCGGGCAGCAAAGCCCTGACATGACTAATCTATATTGAGCCAATGAGATTTATGACAGGGAATCCTGGGATAAGGCAGCATCGAGCTGAGCAAAAGGTGCGATCATTAAGTCACACACTAAAGCCCTGGCAAATGTGTAATCATGTGATCAGACCAGTGTGTTTTACTAACAGTAGTAGACAAAACCATGACACACAATTCATGAGGTTTTCACTGGCTGTAAATATGTGATTCAACTTGGCAAAATAACTCCTATGCAGTCATATTGATGCTTTATGTATTTTATTAATTTTAGGATTATTATAGATTAAAATAAATGTTTTAAACTTTAATATTTTAAAAAATGTAATTTATTTCTGAGATCAAAGCTGAATTTTCAGCATCATCACTCCAGTCTTCAGTGTCACGTGATCCTTCAGAAATCATTTTTATATGCAAATTTGGTGCTTAAGAATCAATTCTCATTGTTATCAATATTGGAAACTATTTTTGTTGCTTAATATTTTGTGGGAATCCTGATGCACTACCATTTGCAGTAAGAAAAAAAAAAGTAAAATGAATGAATGAATGAATGAATGAATGAATGAATGGATGGGATGGATGGATGGATGGATGGATGGATGGATGGATGAATGAATGGATGAATGAATGAATTGAATGAATGAATGAATGAATGAATGAATAGATAGATAGCTCGACAGCTAGATAGATGTTTTATTCAGCATGGATCGGTAAAGTTCATTTAAACTACAACAAAATATATGAAGTTGCAATAGTTACAATTTCAAGTTATTTAAAAAAAAAAAAAAAAAAATATATATATATATATATATATATATATATATATATATAAACATTGTCGTGTAACAGCCTTGCCCTACTAAGCTTTACCCTACAAAGCTTTACTCACCCTCATGTAATTCTACATATTTGAAAAACCTTAACACTGCACAATGTCTCCGAACACTGCAGTGTGTAGGCAGTCAGAGAACAATACTGAATCAAATTTTTATTTAAAATAAATACATACATACATTAAAGAATGTTAGTACTTGTAGTTAGTCCTAGAGGCTAAAAAATAATAA
This sequence comes from Labeo rohita, assembly GCF_022985175.1. Classification (NCBI taxonomy): domain Eukaryota; kingdom Metazoa; phylum Chordata; class Actinopteri; order Cypriniformes; family Cyprinidae; genus Labeo; species Labeo rohita. Next base: position 31,062,641 of record NC_066886.1, on the reverse strand, counting down.
TAATACAATTAAAATAAAAGTTTCCACACATCAAACGTGGCTAAACTCAGAATAGCTCAAGCCAAACCTCTGTCGTAATGAATCCCAGGTGGGTCTAAACTATGAATAACAGGTATTAACATTTCAGAGCACTGCCGAATACACGGAGATGGGCTGTGAAACCTTCAGAGCGTTTTTTTTCTGAGACCTGCCACTTCTAAACATTCCTCCGCGCACAATTTGAGCTCAAAGCACCTTTGTGCAAAGAGAGAGTGACAGGTTGACTTTAACTCTGCACTGCCGGACCACGTCTGAGGAGCTGACAGCATTTCAGTACTAAACAAACTACAAAGTATACTCACAAGAATAAACAAGGATAATAGGAAACTGCCAAACTAACCCTGCCCACACAAGCTCATATAATCAAAAGCATTCTGATTAAATAATTACAGTTACATTCAGGATGAAACACAATTTTAATATACTGCGCAGCATATACCCTATGCTGAAAATGATTTTTCTATAAACAGTAACCTGCATTATACATCTATAAATGTTTAAAGCATTGTTACATGACCTCATTAGAATTTTAAATTTAATGTTCAAGTTATGCTGCATTCATACTCTTTTTTTTTCCTTTTTTTTTTTTTTTTTTTTTTTTGTAAAAAATATTTTCAAGTCAAGATGATGTTGAAAATAACAGTTGATTCTACTTATAGATCATACAGATATAATTCACATACTCTTTATGTTCATCTGGGTATTCAAAGCATACAGAAAAACTGCATGCAAGTACACATACTGCATATTGCAGAAAGAAGTAGTGGTATGCAGTGGCGGCTACTGGTCTGTCAAATAGGGGAAGCTCATTTTCGGCCTACATCATAAAATTGTCTATTTATTTATTCACAAGAATGTGCCTTATTGTCATAAGTAAGTCACAATGCAAACAATCGGAAAAAAAAAAAAGCTTTAGTTTTATTATGCAAAATATGATGTATTTTTTCTTTTAGTCAGATGCTACTATATAGTATAAATATTTTGCAGTTTAAATAAGGTTATTATGGAGATTTATTTATTTATTTATTTATAAAGTATTTTAATAGAAATATAAGGTTTCATTATGTTATGTTAAAATTTTTCAAGATTACTATATATATATATATATATATATATATATATATATATATATATATATATTTATTTATAGTCATCCTCCATGTTAATATTTAATGTAGTAATCTATATATATATATATATATATATATATATATATATATTGATTACTACATTAAATATTAACATGAATGAATGAATGAACGATCTAAAAAAATATTAAACTCTGTAAAAGTGAAACAAGGAATGTGGTGTATAATTGTGTGAAATGTATGATGAAAATCAAGCAATTTCGCCAAGCAAATATAAAGAAATAGGTTGCAGCAGTTTTTATTTCGACTGAACTTGAGAAATCCCCGATGGGACTGAGCGCGAATAGCTTCAGCGATTCCTTATAGTACAAAATCGCTGTCAGTCAAAAGGAGATGCAATCTTTCGACAGACCCTCCAATCATCACGCAGAAGCTCGGAGTCCAGGCCAGCCCACTCCTCATTTGCTCCTCATTCACCCCCAGAGACGCTGAGCGTCCGTGGGCGGGACATAATCGCAGCGTTTATCCAATGACCGTCTAGTTTCAAAGCACTGAAAAAAAACGTTCAAAGCAGCAGCATTGAAGTCAATGGACGCTGGGCTTCAACGGGGAAATGCACTGTGACGCTACGGGAATGTATGAGAAGAAAATCAAGTCAGCCGACCTGCTATATCTAACTGATTCTGAACGAACTCGTCTTTGAGATGAACGTTTTCTAACGCATTTTTAGTCAATAAAATGTTAATACAATAGTACATAATTTGACCATTAATTTTGTGACATTATAGCGGAAGCTGAGCTTCCCTTGCAGTCTTAAAGAAATCGCCACTGGTGGTATGCTATTCCAAACACAGACATTTTAATTTAATTTAATTTAACTTGTGAACTGGGAGTTTTCTGAAAGCTATGACTTGTACGTAGGCTCCCTGGTGAAAAAAACAGCATATGCTGGTAGGTATATTTTGATGCTGGGATGCTGGTTAGGTATGGTGCTGGTTTAAGCTGGTCCTTTGCTGGTTTATGCTGGTCATGTTGCTGGTCAAGGACCAGCATAAACCAGCAAAGGACCAGCACCAAAACATACCTAACCAGCATCCCAGCATCAAAACATACCTACCTGTTACGGATCTGGTCGGTGAGCTGCGGACCGCTCACCACCAGATGTCACTCTCACCTGCCTTACACACATTGACTGTTGCACTACACCCCAGACTCCATTTCCCATCAGCCACTGCTCTCACCACTTGCACCAATCACGAACTGTATAAAAGCCCCGGTCTTCCAGTCACTCACTGCCGAGTAGTGATGGGAAGTTCGGATCATTTTACCGACTCGGTCCTTTGAGTCTCGTTCAGCAAAATGAACGAATCTTTTTTCGAGTCATTTCGTTCATTTCTTTCATTTTAGCAAAATATAATTAAAATGTTACGTTTTACCTCCCTAACACATCTACTGCTTACACAAACGTTGATCACACTAAAAACAAAACAAAACTATAATGCTATAAGAAACAGAAAAGATTCATTCATTGTTTAACGTTACCTGGGTCTTTAGTCTATGATTCGCTCACCTCGCCTCTTATCTGACAAGTTTTCGGGTTTGAGTTGTTCGTTCATTACGTGACAGCCCAATTAGCTAACCAACGCAGTCTGAGCCGGAAAGAGAATTGATTAGTTCATCTCTCGAGTCCTCGGGTTTGAGTCGTTCGTTCATCACGTGACATCCCCGTAATGTTAACCTATGCAGCCTGAGCTGGAAAGAGAATTGATTAGTTCATCTTTTGAGTCTTCGGGTTTGAGTCGTTTGTTCATCACGTGACAGCCCTGTAACGTTAACCTATGCAGCCTGAGCCGGAAAGAGAATTGATTAGTTCATCTTTTGAGTCTTCGGGTTTGAGTCGTTCGTTCATCACGTGACAGCCCCATAAGGTGAACGAACGACTCTAAAACAGGTGAACTAATTCCAGTACAGAACCTAACAGGATGTTGCGCATGCGCGACTGAACGAATCACTCCCCGAGGCGACTCGTTCGTCCCGAGTCACATTAAAGATTCGTTCAAAATGAACGAATCGTTCAAGAACGACCCATCACTACTGCCGAGTATTGAATTGGTTTCCGTTCATACAAAGCGTTTCTCCTAGCTATTCTGTGTCTAGTTTTCTTGTTGTTGAACCCTCGCCTGTCTGACCATTCTCCTGCCTCGCCCATTGGATAACGTTTGCCGCTGGACTGACCCTCGCCTGTTTACGGATTATTCTTCGTTTTGCTGTCTATGTACCCATCTGCTGTTGTTCGACCCTGCCTGCCTTTGACCATGTATATGTCTCGTCCCATTAAAGAAAGTTTGCACATGGATCCGCTCGCCTCCCGTCCCTCCCTTACAGAATACTCGGCCGATACAGGATCCAGCAACTTCTCATCCGGACGCTGCGCGGGTATGGACACTACAAAATTGTTGTTAGCCCTCGAGCAGGGCACACGATCGCTCGAGGGCTACACACAGGAGTTTTTGGATATTGCTCAACATTCAGAGCTGCCGGACTGTGCTTTGATAGACTTTTTTCTCGACGGAATAAACCAACCACTCCAATCTAAACTACGACGCGAGGCTCCGCGTTCATCACTGGAGCGATTTATGGATTATGCTTTGTGGTGTGTGGGCTCGTCGTTCACTGTGGGGGTCGCGGAGGAGGAGCGCGAGAGCGCGGTAATGGCGGCCACGCCGGAGCGTGATGCTACGGACACGTTTGCCGCCTGGCTCGTTCATGAGATGGCGGCCACGCTGGAGCGTGCTCAAACTATGGCGGCGACGGAGGAGTCCGTTCACAAGATGGCGGCGATGACAAGACTCCATCACGTCACAGCTGCCATACCAGAGCCGAGTCACCCTGCAGCTGTGTTTCCTGCATCAAGTCAAATCAGAGCTGCTCTTCCTAAGGCAAGTCAAGTTAAAGCTGTGTTTCCAGTGTCAAGTCACGCTATTACTGTGGTTTCTGAGTCAAGTCACGTCCCGCCTGACATCCCTAGATCGCGGCCTATCATGATGGCCCACGTGCTGGACTCACCCCTAATGGCTGTATGGGCAGCTAAAATGGCGCTCCTTCACGTCACTGCTGCTGTGTCTACTAAGTCAAGTCAAGTCACAGCCAAGTCAAGTCAGGTCACAGCCAAACCAAGTCACGTCACAGCCGTTCAAGCCAAGCCAAGCAGAGTCACAGCCTTGGATCCAGAGTCAAACGAAGTCACAGCCGTAGTTCCTGAGTCAAGTAAAGTCATGGATCTCCACAAGCCAGTTCAAGTCACCACTGATCTCCATGAGCCAAGTCAAGTCACCGCTGATCTCCATGAGTCAAGTCAGGTCACTACTGAGCTTCACGAACCAAGTCAAACCACAGCTGATCTTCATGAGCCAGGTGAAGTTGTTATTGCTCTTCCAGAGCCAAGTCATGTCTCGTCTGACTGCCCAGAGTCAAGTTACGTCACGTCTGACCGCCCAGAGTCAGGTCACATTATGTCTGCCAGTGTGATGGCGATCACCATTCTCAGTATGTGGGCCGCACATACTGAGAATGCTGTGCACGTCCGTTCCCAAGTCAGCTCCTGAGGTCACGCCTGTTCCCAGGTCAGCTCCTGAGGTCACGCCTGTTCCCAAGCCTGCGCCAGAGCTCCCGTCTGATCACAAGCCTGCTTCAGAGGTCCCGTCTGGTCCCAAGTCTGTTCCCGATGCCTCGTCTGACCACGAGACAGACCCAGAGGCCTCACCAGCTGGAGAAGCCGCGCCAATGCCTCCTGAGGTGTCAGCTTCGGCTGTAGATCCTCCTAGGGAGGCGGCGTTCTGCCCCAAACTCTCTGCTTCTCCTTTCATTCTGTCTGCCTCCTCTGTCACTGTTCTCCCCAGGTCCCAGTCCATGACGCAGCCTCCTGTTCCGCCACGGAGGGCGGCTGCGCCTCCTGTTCTGCCCCGGAGGGCTGCGGTACCTCCTGCTCTGCCTCCTGTTCCTCCACGGAGGGCTGCTGCACCATCTCCCCCTATTCTGTCTGCCTCCTCTGTCCCTGCTCTCCCAAGGTCCCAGACCGTGATGCGGATTCCTGCTCCGCCTCCTGTTCCGCCCCGGAGGGCCGCTCCGCCTACTGCGGCGCCTCCTGCTCAGCCTCCAGTTCCGCCCCGGAGGGCTCTAACGTCGCCTGCTCAGCCTCCGGCTCCGCCTTGGAAGGCTCTAACGTCGCCTGCTCAGCCTCCGGCTCCGCCTTGGAAGGCTCTAGCGTCGCCTGCTCCGCCTTGGAAGGCTCTAGCGTCACCTACTCTGCCTCTGGCTCCGCCCTGGAGGGCTCCTGGGCCTCCTGCTCTGCCTCCAGCTCCGCCCTGGAGGGCTCCTGGGCCCTCCGCCCTGGAGGGCTCCTGCGCCTCTGGCACCACCCTGGAGGGCGGTCCCTGCCCGCCTCAGCTCCGCCTGGTGGGCCCCTGCTCTGTCGGTCCTGCCTCAGTCACCTGGTACTCCGCACGGACCTGGCCCTCCAGCCCTTGCCCTGTCTCGCCCCCGCCCCACCGCTCCCCTGGACTGTGGTTCGTTTGTAGCGTCTGGAAGCCGCTCTTTGGGGGGGGCTATGTTACGGATCTGGTCGGTGAGCTGCGGACCGCTCACCACCAGATGTCACTCTCACCTGCCTTACACACATTGACTGTTGCACTACACCCCAGACTCCATTTCCCATCAGCCACTGCTCTCACCACTTGCACCAATCACGAACTGTATAAAAGCCCCGGTCTTCCAGTCACTCACTGCCGAGTATTGAATTGGTTTCCGTTCATACAAAGCGTTTCTCCTAGCTATTCTGTGTCTAGTTTTCTTGTTGTTGAACCCTCGCCTGTCTGACCATTCTCCTGCCTCGCCCATTGGATAACGTTTGCCGCTGGACTGACCCTCGCCTGTTTACGGATTATTCTTCGTTTTGCTGTCTATGTACCCATCTGCTGTTGTTCGACCCTGCCTGCCTTTGACCATGTATATGTCTCGTCCCATTAAAGAAAGTTTGCACATGGATCCGCTCGCCTCCCGTCCCTCCGTTACACCTACCAGTATATGCTGTTTTTTTCACCAGGGCTCTTTACGCATTGATAGTGTTGCCATAGAAAAGCATAATTCCAGTCTTTGGTCTCATTAATCTATTATTTGTTCCAGAGAAGATAGTTTTGGCAAAATCTTATGTGTATGTAAATTCAATACTGTATATCAGAACGCCTTTACTTTTGACTGAATTGCCTAGCAACTTATTTGATGGCTGTTTTTGTTGTTGTTGTTTATTAAATATTATTATTCAATAAATATTATTAAAAGTATTAAGTATTGATAAACTGCGTGTGATGGTGATTTTAGTTACATTATTGTTCCGCCTTTAGATGGTGACAAGAGACTGTTTTAATGAGTGAGTCAGCAGTAAAGAAGGTATGTGGTCAAAACTTTTATACTAAAAGGTTTTAAGCGGAAGTTATTTTTAGCTTCAACAACAGCTTGACGAAGTGAACAAATGCACTCAGCAGCAAAATCACCCTTTTATAGATGAAAGGATATAACGTTATCACAAACATAACGCTTTCATTGTGAATATGAATAATGAAAGGATATAACGTTATCACAAACATAACGCTTTCATTGTGAATATGAATAATGAATGTTCTATCAGATGCAGGTATGTTAATCACACTCGCTCAGTCCATCTCTCTCTCTCATAATACTAATACATGATACAGTGAGGTTTTAATGCAGTAATACAATAAGCTTTCAATGAAGCAACTCAAAGTTCTTGTTCCTTCGTTACTAGTTCTAAAGTGATGTTTTGGAATTAGTAACGAAGGCTTGAGCTCAACTCTTCAACTGTCAAACTTTATTTGAATCTGTGGCGGAAGGAAGTAGTTCTGCACAAAAGAGGGGTTTTAAAGACACTCCATTGTTATTTTGTTTATTTACACACTCGTGCCGTGGAACTGTTGTATAAACACAATATCACACTCGTAGACTTGACTGTATATCGAAACGATGTGATTACCTACGGCGCTCGACTTGCGGCCTCATGCTTATGGCCAAATCACAGCCGTGCCGATATACAGCCATATCTTAAGTCTACGAGTGTGATATTGCTCTTTTTTATTTCATTTTATTTTTTCATTTTAAACAAAGGATTAATTCACCCCAAAACTCAAATGTATTCACCCTCAGACCACCCATGTAGATGAGTTTAATTAATAAATTTAGCATCACATCACTTGCTCACCAGTGGATCCTTTGCAGTTAATGGGTGCTGTCAGAATGAGTTCAAACAGCTGATAAAAACATCACAGTAATCCACACTTACTCCACAGCACTCTGGTCCATCAAAGGTCTGAAATTAAAAAGGTTTGATGATGGATTTGTTTTTTACAAACATGCAGCTTTTGGCTTAAAATGTGGCTTGGATGTTAATTGATGGACTGGAGTGGTGTGGATTACTTGTGGATTTTTGTGTGGATTTTTTTTTTTTTTTTTTTTTTTTTTTTTTTTTATCGGTTCCGTTAAAGAAACAAACTCTATGCATCATTTTTGGGTGAAGTATTTCTTTAAAGGAGTCATGAAATGCATTTTTACTTTCTTTCTTTCTTTCTTTCTTTTTTTTAATACAATGTTTGTCAAGTTAGTTTAAAAAAAAGCTTCCTCAGAAAAAAACAAAAACAAAAACAAAACAAAACAAAACAAAACAAAAAAACATAAATCAAATCAATCAATCAATTCAATATTTGTAAAAATGATTATTTTCAATGGGTATAACCTTAACAGTATACTGTCCCCTGGTTTCACAGACAAGGCTTAAGCCTAGTTCCAGACTAAAATGTAAATCTGAGCTGTTCCATCTTAAAGAAACTTACACTAACTGATCATAAAATATATCAGTGTATTTGTTTTGTCTCAAGATGGACACCAGTAATGTTTTACTGTAAAGGCATATATATATATATATATATATATATAAAAATTACTTAAATGTTTTAACTATGGCCTAATCCTAGTTTAGTTTAAGCTCTGTCTGTGAAACCAGGCCTTTGTGTTTTAATTCTTAAGATTGGAAATTATATGATAGAGTTTGTGATATGTCTGAGCCCAAATCAGAAGCTTTTGTTTGCTTTAATTTTCAGTATATAGTTTTAAAAGTACTATTATTACTTGTATTATTACAGCCTGTATGTGGGTATGTAATGACTTTATTAGCAGCGCTCAAACAATGATGCACTTTGTGTCTCAATAGTTTTAAACACTGGTTTGACAGTAAATAAATAAATAAAAACATTTCAGCCATGGATTTCTAATGATCGGAACTTTAGGAAAGCTATGCAGTTTCTTTACATCCACTGATGGAACAATGTCTGAGTTTGACAGTCTTACTTGACATCTAAATGATTAAATGTATGTTCTTTAATAGAGACAGAGAGAAAGTTAATTTCTGTTTTCACATTTAAACCGTATGCTATTCTAAACATAACCGTAGAAAATGTACCGATATACTCACAGCTGATGTAAGGCTTCTGTCATTCCTTTTGCATTGTATTATTATGTAGTTTACCTAGGTGGATTCTAGCCGAGAATAATTAATTACCAAAATATGTCTGCTAAGAGTCTATAATTATACAGACACGTATTAAATGAACCACATACAAAGGAAAATAAACCCAGGGCCCGAAAAATCGTAAACGCATTAAGTGTGACAGCCTTAGAAATGACAGCTAAAAATGATGTACGCCGTTGTAAACGGCTCTCTCATGTCTGTAAGTCTCAAACACCGCCCCCTCACAGGGATCAATATGAGGAAGGAACCACAGGGAACAAATGAAATAGCGAGCAGCGGGAGAGAAGCTTCAGTTGCCGCGGTGATCGATACATGTATCAGTGGCTCTGAATTGCGGGCAGACATCAAAGGGAAGGCTCTGTGGGGCGCTCCTTGTCCCGGCAAAGCAAGCGGCTGAAGTTCAATCCCCTGCAAGCCGGGAGAACGTATGAGAAACAGTGGCCCTGCCTCTTGTCTTCAAAATGATGCTGTGTATGTGAGCTTTGCTTCATTTGATGTAGTGTTCGCGCGTTGCTTTAGATCTGTACGTGCCCTTGCAAGTGGAGCGGTGGGGTATCGCAGAGACAAGGGCAAGTTTTGTGAATTGCCTCGTACTTTATTTGTCAATACTGAGAAACAAACAAACTGGGTAACCAATAAAAATGCTCACGTTGTTTCAAAGTATGGTGTTATTTTGTAAATGCAAAAATGCGAATCAAGTCAAATCAAGTCAAAAATTTTGAATATATATATGACATTTAAATCAATCAATCAATCTGGATGTAAACACAGGCTAAACACAAATGATTTTGTGTTTCTGTTGTCCTTTCTGGAGCCTGATATCCATCTTACTTATGTATGATAGACAGCTTCAATTGTCTTCCGCTTCAGTTATTTTAAGCTGTACAAAAAAAGCTGCTATGCTGCTATATACTGCAAACTAGTATTTCTTATCATATTATTATTTTATTGTACTGTTGCAAGTATTATAAATTACAAATTTATTATTTATAGCGGTTAATGAATCAGATATCTTGCACACTTACAGAAAATGGCTTACTTCCAAGTTGCAAATTTAGGTGGATAGGCCTGCGTGGTCAATCAAGACCTGAAGAGATTCTTAAAAAAAAAAAAAAACTCCTTGTGAATTCCACATAGGATGATTTTATGGTGAGTAATGAATTGATGAGCAATGAGAATGTTTATTTTTATTTATTTATTTTTTTTAGGTGAATTACTTGCAAGCCTATGACCTGAAAAAAAGCAATACAACTACAAGGCAATGGGTCTTACACATGCAGTCATGCAGTTGAAAAGAAAAAAAAAAAAAAGTAAAAGTAAAAGATCACAGTAAATGGCTAACCATAGGGAAACATCCCCAGTCTGTCTCAGCATGAAGTCTTTTATTAAACAATAAATTTAAAGCCATAATGAACCTTTACTTTACAGCTCTGAGTGCCTCTGTCCAGCCAAGGTACCTTTTTGTACTGTTTATGTTAGCAATTATCTCGATCTGGAAGCCACACTTTGTAAGTTGCCAGAGCCTGCCCTCCTTATAGGACTTATTCAGAGCAGAATCACTAAAAACATTTAAATGCATTTGGTTAAATCAGGTTGCATTGCATATGCAAATTGGATTGCTGATGGTGTTTTCACCCTGCTCCAACTCCGCTTGTTCAGTGCTTCCAGAAATGCCAGATATGTTGGATCAAAAAAGAAGATACACAGTGTTTGGCATCTTCAAAATATGCAAAATAAGGCAATCAGTCACTGGCAATCGCTCAGGATTCAAACTTCACATATGGTCTTTTTTTCTATTTTACACTGCATCTCACATAAACAATATTCACTCATATGATCAAATACACAAGCAACAGTGATGGGGATGCCCACCTAAGAACTGAGAACTAATTAACCAGTGCTATTGGACAATATCATGTACATGATCTTAATTACTCCAGGGCGATTTCCAAACAGCATTTTTGTGGCCTTGAAAGACGTGGAAGGGGAAACCTCATGAATGCTCATTCTAAACAAAAGTAAACAGCTTAACCTCCCACAAGGCTGATTTTGAATAGTCTGTTTGACAAATGGCCAGACTGTAGTCTTAATGCTTTAATCTGTATATTTTCATATTAATCAAAATAGAGCACTGAATTAAGCAGCACATGGCCTGTTGAATGAAAAGCTGGTTGCTACATGTAAAAATTAAATAGAGCAATTTGTTGCTTTGTTGTGATATATTACACAAATTTCCATCACCCATGACAAATATTTTAATATGTTCAAATAAATTTCGTAGGTAAGAAATGTGTTTAATAAGGGTTTGAAAAGATGCAAAATTTAACAGCACTTTAATTAACAGCAATAGATAAGACAAGATTCCTTCTGTAAGAGCAGCTAAAGAGGTGACATCACAGACATCACATTTTGTGTGTGATAATACTTATGCAACAATGTGAACACTTGTTATTTAAATAATATAAGTAAAAATTATTATAAATATACACTATTACTTTTTTTTTTTCTCATGATAACACTCCCAACAAAATCTCAAAGAACCTTTATTTGCATTGCATATGTAAATTTAGTTGTTGACTGAAAGTCCTAGCAGGGTTAGTGTTTTTTAGATGACGGCATACAGTAAATTACATTGATGAGTGCTTCCCGTCCATCTCCTGTTGAGTCGATCATAGAACGTCCCATTTGGAACTGTCATAAAACTCAGTTTTATAGTGAAGAGTCTCTGAATAATTCATTTGTCAACAATATATGCATGGAAATGCACATGCACCCTCATAACTTATTTAAATGGTAGCATCCATCAGCCACTTCCTGACGAGGAAAAAAAAAAAGGTCACAAAAGAGTAACATAAAAGATAGGTGAGAGATAGAATTAATTCCTGCTTTGACTGAAATCTAAATGTCTCATTAACACTTTAGTTTTTATGATGTTTCTTCTTCAGTTGTTTTCACAGTTGGTTTGATATAGAAGTTTCATTTCAAAGATGCAAATTATCCACCATCAATCGCAGTGCACATCTGCTTTGCTTTCATGCCAATTGTGAACCCTACTGAAATTCACACAAACTGTACCCAAGACCATCTTTTCACTTTCAAATTAAACAAAGGAACTGATCTTACAGTAGAGCGTGCAAGCGCCTCTTAAACCACCTGTCAATGGTTTCAGAAATGCTATAGACAACAATAAAACCTCCTTCATAACTATGACTTCTCCCTCAAGGCACATTTTTCTTTTCTTCGTTCCTCACCCTCCATGATTACGCTCCTCTCACACATCCCTGATTTACAGCAGCACTCCCTCCTGTCAGCCTACTGCTGCAGTTACACCCAAATCATAGAGTCTGATTTACTACAGCGCCTGCAAAGAAACCGCAAGAACAAAATGCTTTTAGGAGCACAAAAATAGCAGGTCCAGACAAAGATTGCATTTGCAAAAACATTCAATTTCTGCTAACAACAATGTAAAATGGGGTTTACGAAGTTGTTAGCTGTGGCTGCTAATGAAGTGGTCTAGTGCTGCCTTCAAGACAAGTGCATTCGAGTTTGTCGTTCATTATTAAGACATGTCACAAATTTAAGTTGGAAACATAACGCAGACCCTAAATAAAACAAAATAATTATATTTTGAACGATAAACCCAAATAACTGCATGTAGATTTAAAAAATTAATAAAAATTCTCATTTATGTCGCATAGTTATATGGTGTCTCAACTAAATGTTTTTGTAACTTAAAGCAAACTGCGAAAGTTGAGCGAATAGCTTTATTCTTGCTTTGCTCACTGGTCTTTATATAGATTACAGATAAATTAAATGATGGCATCTATATTATACACCAGTGCTTACCATTTCAATTCGACATGCCTCTTCTAATATCTCAATTTGGCAACTTGTGTATCATCCAGATTTCAGAGTTTCCTACTTTCTGATTGCACGTCAAGGGCACAAAGCTCACAGTCTCTTTCTTTGGAGATATTTAAGAATTGGTAAGTTTAAAGGGACAATCGCACTGACAAAAAATTTACAGAGATACATCAGTTGGAAGTCATTCATCTTCAGAAAGTTTTGAGGTGTCAGGGGCTGTTGGTGATGCATTTCTTTATGTACTGTGTTTATGCACCTACTAAGAAAACAGTCTGTCTCAGACAGACTTTCAAGGTTTCACCAACACCAAATACAGAACCTTTAGAACAAATACTATGCAGAATACAGACTAACAAATACAGTTTTAAATACAGAACTGGAGAAAAACATTTATTTCATAATGAGATTTTTCTCCCCACTTTCCATTGTTTTACTTCAATGAAAGGTTGGGATTTTGTGCATTTTTTGAATGAAAGATCAAAAGATAAACAATGCAGATTTATTTCCACAGCTGCCTTTGCTCATATTTACCAAGGTGTGTGAGTGTGTATATATATATATATATATATATAATTTATTTATTTATTTATTTATTTTTTGGCTTGTGAAATTACTAATGGCCTGAGACTTTTGCAAAGTACTGTATATATTTGCCATATGGCCATAATATGTGTGAAAAATAAAAAAAAAAAATAGTGTTTTCCTGCCACTATTTTACTTGTTTTTGTAAAATGGTAGGCAGCAGAGGCTTGAGCCTATGTTGGGTCTATGCTGTGTTCCAAAATCAACCAGATTAAGGCAACTTAATAGACAGGATATTGCACAATTTGACTCAGTTTATGTCTACCCTTATACACAGACTGTGAAGGAGCCAAATATGTACAGAGAGGCAATTTATGCAAATGTGCAGTAACACATTGCAATGACGAGAGAGTAGACAGCTAAGCTAGAAACAACTAGCAACCAACATTACAATGACCTCCAGAGATTTAGTCAATGTCAGCATGAAACGTTTGAACAACCTGACCTGCTAGAAGCAGCTAGATATGGCAAATCTCAAGAATGTAATTTTTAACCTGTAACAATGTGATGGCAGAAATATAGTTGTTAAATTTGGATGTAGTAATATGTTCTGGCAGACCCAGGAAGTCACAAGAAATCTGAGAGCTCAAACAAGAGAGTCAGAGAGCAATGGTTTAGAAACTTAATCATTTTCTAAACCACTTTCCATTCCAACACAATTATTTTAAACAATATTTAAAAAAAAAGGAATGCAATACAAAAATATTCGATACACTACGTCCATTTTAAATTAGTTTTACAGGGTTCTTTATGCTAAAATTGTTCGCTAGCATGGCTGAATAGAGCTGTGCCTGCTGAATAGGTACTGGGTTACTAACAGCACATGGGCATGCAATTTGCATTTTATAATTACTTTTGTTTTGTCTTGTCATTCTTTTTCAAATACCATTCTATCTGAAATGCCAGCAACTCTTTTACAATGAGCAAGGCTAAAAAAAAAACAAAAAAAAAAAAAAAAAAAAAAAAAAACATAGCAGCAAATATGGGTAAACCCAAGTGAATGTTACTGTAATTTTCACCTTAAATACACATTATTATGTATACACAAACTGCTCTTGCTAGTGTGCCAGAAACATATATTGTTACTGCAAAACTGTTAACATATTCTTGCTTCCACCGAATTGCCATCCAAAATGTAGATGAGTTTGCTTCCTCATGGGAGCAGATTTGTAGAAATGTAGCATTACTTTACTTGATCTGCAGTGAATGGATACCATCAGAATGAGAGTCAAAACAGCTGATAAAACCTTCACAATAATCTACAAGTAATCCACACCACTCCAGTCTATCAGTTAACGTCTGGTAAAGTGAAAATACATTGAATATATATATATATATATATATATATATATATATATATATATATATATATATATATATATATATGAATACTGTAATGCAGTATCATGAAAATGTCTCACTGACATTTTCTTTGTTATTTTTGCCACTGATCAATTACTGATGAGTTTCATATCTTTTGCTCAGAATCATATCGGTACAAATGACATTTCATTTTACGAAATGGAAACGCAATATTCACATACAAGGCTTAATAGGCAAATGCGGTTCCTTTCATGATCAGCTTATTGATGTCTCTACTTCAACCCTTCCCCTTTTAAGTATCTGTGCCAAATGAAATCAAACAAACCAGCGTTTCCTGTATTAAGCTCTGTACCAATTATGAGACTTGATCAATAATACGGTCCCTCTAGATACCACTCAGACACAGGGCCGGAAAACCTTCTGTGGCCACACTTGGAGGAGTGCTCTCCATAGTGAAACCCTAATGAGATACATCGCTGTGACATCTAAATCAATATCCATGTTAAATATAAATATGTACATAGTTTGGTAGCTCATGCTTGCTGGAGTCCGGTGGAAAACTGCAAATAAATCAATGACTCTGCCCGTAATGTAATGTAACACTCCTCTTTTCCCCCGTTTGTTCTGGGATCTAAGAGTAATGCAGCACAAATGTAATTTCTTTGCAAGCAAATTCATATCTGATATCAGATTATAGTTTAGATATAATAAGGGAAATACATTTGTATCTACATATGGAAATAATCTGATATTGATCTGTCATTGCTTCTTGAAGGTCAATACAGGCACTTTTACATCTAGTTTTAATCTACCTTCGATAATAGAGGTTGACAGATGTATCGGTTTTGGTGATTAATTGGCACGGATAGTTGATTTGCGGAACTATCGGTTATCGGCAAAAATCCATGCCGATAGTTTTTTCTGGTTTGTGTCCGTTGCTGGAGCGGCTGAGGTATAGTCTTTGTTATACAGCACCAGAGCGGCCTCTAGTGGCGTAAATCACTGACACCACCTGCCGTTTGTTTAGACACTGACACTGCACGTTGCACAGAGCGTAAACGCTCTTGAGGTGCATTATGGGATTGAAAGCGGCAGGCAGAAACCGTTGAGAGTGGCTGAGAGCCGAAAAGGTGGGGCGTTCCTGAACTTCATGCAGATCTCGAGCGCAAACGCCGGGCGTCAACCAATCGCTTTAAAAAGTAGATTTTGACGTATGCTTCCGAGTGTTTGCGGAACTTGTGTATTACTAAGCTAAAATCACATCATTGGAAAAGTCATGCAAAAGTAAACGCAAACAGGATGTAAACAGAGGCATGCTCTGCCTTAAATGTCACAGGCCCCAAACAGTGGCATTGTAGCGTTGCCGGCGGCACTGAGCATGGTTTTGACACTGTAGTGGAAATACGCCGTTATAGACCGACGCTTGAATTGAACGCGACACGTCCAGTGTGTGTGATACCAGAGAGCTGTGAGTGGCGCTGCACTTTTGCCTGTTGTGTGACTATCATATTTGTATATTTTGATTAGATAACCACAAATGTTCTAGAATAGAAGCAGTTAAATTGTGAAAGTACACAATATCCACATGTATGCAATTTCAATACTGTGGCCTTTGTGTAGATCAGTGTATCTATCGGTTGATTAATCGATATCAGCCAGTGTGGTCCAACCTAGTATTCAATAATGTCTTGGAAACTTTTTAAGATGCCTTAATTTATTTTTCTTTCTTTCTTTCTTTCTTTCTTTCTTTCTTTCTTTCTTTCTTTCTTTCTTTCTTTCCACCACCCATCACTCCCACCTTTTTTTTTATTATTATTATTATTATTTTTTTTTTTTTACAAATATTGAGATTTTTCTCTGTCTCTTTCTTAAGCTGTTTAAAATCTCATTCTAGCGGCACCCATTCACTGCACATGATCCTCTGGTAAGCAAATTATGTAATGCTAAATTTCTCCAAATCTGTTTTTATGAAGAAACAAACTTATTTCCTTCTGGGGCTAGGGTTGCCAGGTTTGCACAACAAAACCCGCCCAAAACTAGCCCAAAACTAGCCCAATCGCGTTTTGGTGGGGGGTCCCCCAGTAAAAATTGCGTTCTGGGAGGTAAAAATGTTTTTTGGCTGGGTTCCCCTGGTAAATTTCACATTCCAGGGGGTAAATATCATGTTATTGGAATTGATTCAACCCGCGGACATAAAAAAACAACCCGCGGCAACAGTGATAAAGTAGCCCAATTCCACGGGGAAAAAAAAAAAAATTTGGCAACACTGAGATGGCTTGAATTTTCATTTTTTGGGTCAACTATTCCTTTAAATAATTCAAACATTGTGCTAATTATGTATGTGTGTAAGGGAATTGTGTTTATCAAGAAAAACAAATCAATCAATCAATAAACTTTTAAATTTGTATTCCAAAAACGTAAAAAGGAAATTCTACTACCGCAGAATGAATTGTGATTTGAGAGCAACAGTTTGCTATTACTAGTGGTGTATTTAGGCACGAGTGACAGAATGGTACTTTGATCTTTTATCACTCGTTTGCACATCACGTCAATGGTATCACATCACTGTGAGGGTCAATTAACCTTGGCAGAATCTTTGAAATTATCAAAAGCAATTTGTATTCATGTGTCATCAAACTGTAACTTACATCAAACTCTAAAAGTATGAAGTTATTCAGTTTCAGACGTAAATGGCTAAAATCATAAGATCAGTCTGACTACATGTTTATCTCTGTTATTGTTATAGTCATATTTAGATGGTACAGATACCCTTTTGTCCATCACATCCACCATGTCTTAAGGTGAGTCCAAGATCAATATTGCAGGCGATGAGGATAAGGAGCCCTTAACAGCCTTAATATGACTGAATCCATACTGCAGCACTTTTTCATACAGCACCAATACTGGATTTAGCTGTTCTTGCTCTGCAAACTGATTGTTGTATTGATTGTGAATATCTAAATGTCCCATCTGTGTTGATCCTCTGCCTCTGGAGAGGGATATTAATGAGACACTCAAGATATCTCGTGCATCATCACAATCCAGACTGCCGCTGACTGGAGCAAGTGAAGGTAGATATTTTACACTTTATAAATGCTGAAGCGTGGAGTGGATACATAGTTATAATACATATTTTGTATAATAACTTGGCATAGCTATAACAAAGCATACAATCTCAGTGTGGGCTATTGCTAAATTGATGCAAAATGACTTTCTTGAACCCTGACCTTGGCAGAACAGTTTACAATTTAAGAGCATGTAGGGGCAGGGTTATATGAAATTCATAAATAATATACAGTGGATTAGAATGGGAAGTAGTAAAAATAATTATTTATTTATTTATTTATTTTTGCTCTCAAATTAACCCTCCTATTGTGTTCTGATGATGTTTAAGATGATGTTCTTGTTACTGTTATTACACTTGTGAGGGTTACAGGTTTACAAAAACAAACAAACAAACAAAAAAAAAAAAAAAAAAAAAAAAAAAAAAAAAAGAATGAAAAGGAAGAGAAAGAAAAAAAAAAGAAAAAAAAAAAAAAAAACTCCAGTTATGTTATCATTAGATTCAATAGGTAAAATACTGTTGCACCCGAAAGCTAGAGGTCACTCTCGTGCGAAAATTCAAAATAAGCGCAGTACAGGAAGACAATAACACACATAACGTTAGTTATAGGAAATGCATAGGGACATCATTTTATCAATATTCCTAAAACCTTCTCAGGTATTTTCATGATAATAAAGTATATTAATAATAATTATTAATAACAATTTCGCACGAGAGCGACTTCTAGCTTTCGGGTGCAACAGTATTTTACCTGTTTCACCCACAAGCTGTTCATAAATCATGTACAATATAATGTCTGTTAATCGTGACAGCCTTATTTGGACCGGTCTGAAGTATCTGTTATTAATAATATAGGAGTCTAATAATAAGAAGAAGAAAGCGATCAATAATACATACCTGAGATCTGGGGCTCGCGCTGATGACGTAACGAGAGGGACGCGCCTTCGTCCCTTGTACAGACCCCAACCTCTTGACCCCTCCCCCACGTCAAATCAGTGACACAAAGCGAAATATGTGTTGCAATGTCAATGCTGCTGAAGTTTTACTTTGCTAAACTTTATTTTTTCTCTCAGGGGTTAACTTTTCTTTTGCAATTATTTTTTTTACTTGCAAAAAAGCAGTTTTTTTTTTTTTTTTTTTCTTTTTTTTCTCAATACTCTATTTTTATTTGCAAAACATATTTTTTGTTTGCAAAACATTGTTTTACTTTGCAGATATATATGGCCCTATTTTGACTCCATACACCCCATTAACAGTTGGGGTGGACCTCCAAGCTTTTTTTTTTTCTACTTATTTTTGTTAGAGAAATGTTTTTGTACAATTCCTATCATACAAATTCATATGGAATCACCATCTTGTAAAATAGCTATATTTTTCAAGATCATGTTGATTCTAAAGATTGCATATAATAAACACAAAAAGTAGTACACAATATATTATTCTATATATATATATATATATATATATATATATATATATATATATTTATATATATATATATTTATTGCTGGTAACTCTCTTGCTGCATCTGCCATGTGCTTGCAATGCATTATGGGACTGGCCTTATAAATAAAGCATATGGAATGCTGCCATAAAGTTTGGCTAAAATGAGCTATTTTAGAAGGTAGAATCATTTGAGACCGCCTCCACATCATGAACGCTGACTAAAAAAAAAAAAAAAAAAAAAAAAAAAAAAACTTAGAAGGTTTGAGTCACAGCCAATTTTGGAGTGTTATACCTCCTTGATTCCATCTAGAAGTATGATTTTCAAGGATAAGTGAAAATTAGAAAAGAAATAGCCCTGCTTAACACTGTATTCATGAAATCAAACACTATTTTGTATGAATGATATTATTGAGATGTGATGTAAGATATGTGGAGGAGGTTTGATTTTTCTACATTTAGACATACAATAACAAACAACACCTCAGATTCGCACATTGAACTGCTCACAGCATGGAGGTGTTTGACTACACCATCGAGAGCTACTGCGTGGGGCGACCTGGGACCATGCAAGACTGTTATTTAACGTATGCTGCTCATTAAGAAAACAATGTTTTATATTTGTGGAGAGGGATTTAGGGGGGAAATCGATTATTTTCTGAAAATCTAGATAAAACCACAAAATTTGTTTAGAAATCCCACTGTAAGATTCCTCTGTCTTGTAAATGTAGTGTGTGTCCACAATGTGAAACTAATGAAAATAGTTCTTGTGTTGGATTATAAGGAAGTACATTGGTTTCTAAAAACACGTTGTTGGGAAGAGTGAATACATCTCTTTCAGCTGTGGCTCGGTCGCTCGGACCATTTTAAATTAAGCTAACCTCTGGTCTCGCTCTCTTGCCTTTCACTGTTGGCACACACAAGTTTACTGACTGGTTTTCACCTCTCTGTGGCCCAATCAGAGTGACAGAAATTGCATCTTGGAAGCACAGAACAGTATGGACAAGTTTAAGCTTCATTCACAAAACTGCAGCAATTTTTAAAGTCTTTTCAGTTAATTGTACCTTGAAATTGGCAAGTATTTTTCAGTGCACAAGTGTTTGTCTTCAAACAACAATTCTGACACATCTGGTTGCTTTAACCTGAAATTTTATATGGACTTTAACATCCTGAAATGAGATGTTTTCAATGCAAACACTACTGTGAAATAACGGCAAATTAACAAATGAGGCTAAAAATGTTAAAAGTCCACTTCCAGAACAAATATTTACAAATAATATACTCACCCCCTTGTCATCCAAGATGTTCATGTCTTTCTTGTTTCAGTCGTAAAGAAATTATGCTTTTTTTTTTTTGGAAAACATTTCTCCATATTATGGACTGATATGGTGCCCCAAGTTTGAACTTCCAAAATGCAGTATAAATGCCAAAGGAAGAAGGGTCTTATCTAGCAAAACGATTGTCGGTTATTTTCATTTATAAAAAAACTATTTAAATACTTTTTAATGTCAAATGCTCATCTTGTCTTGCTCTGCCTGAACTCTTGTGTACTCTTGTTAAAGACAGTTAGGGTATGTCAAAAAACTCCAATCGTATTTTCTCCCTCAACTTCAAAAATCATTTCAAAACCATCCTATGTCGCTGCAGAAGTAACGACCCAGTCTATGCAAAGTGAACATGCAAAGAACATCAAATACCCGATTTTGAAGTTAAGGGAGAACATGAGATGGGAGTTTTTCGACGTACCCGAACTGTCATGAACCGGAAACAAAACAAAAAAAAAAAAAACAGAGTTTAGGCAGAGCGAGACAAGATGAGTGTTTGACATCAAAAAGTATATAAATTGTATTATTTTTATGAAAATAACTGATTGTTTGCAGGATAGGAACCCTTCTTCATCGGCTGGGATTGTTTACAACCGCATTTGGGATCGTTTGAAGATGTATTTAAACTGCATTTTGGAAGTTCACACTCAGGCACCATAGAAGTCCACTACATGGAAAAAAAATCCTGTAATGCTTTCCTCAAAAAACATAATTTCTTTATGACTGCAGAAAGAAAGACATGAACATCTTGGATGACAAGGGGGTGAGTACATTACCTGTAAATCGTTGTTTAGGAAGTGGACTTCTCCTTTAACAAACAGCTAAAAAGGGATATTTACTTATTTTAAATCTCTCAGAGGACGTCCCCATGAAATCAAAACTGAATTCTTGTGGATTTTATATGAATGTTAACCTTAATCTATAATCTACAGTGCTTCAAAATAATGACACATTTTGTATTTAGAACAAAAATGAATTCAAACATACAAACTCATATCACCAATGTGGATAAAGAATTTTGATGACATCAGTCTGTACTTCAGCTTCTCACTGGATTGGATAAAGTCATACAGACTTTGTCCAATCAGATTCTCTGTAGAATCTCAAACATCCCACCCCCTACATTAAAAAAATAAAAATAAAATAAAACTAATAATCTATTAGGAAAAAAAGAAGTCTGGTCTACAACTGTTGCTGCCAGTGGCGTAAGCGAAACACTCTTTAAGTGGTCTTCGAAAACTCCAACTTGCAAATTGTTCACTCAGTTTAAAAATGTAAGTCAAGTGGACACATTTTTAAGCAAAATGTTGAGTTTACACATAAAAACAAGTTAAACTCAATGTTTACTATATTTTTCTCAATGAACACAAATAAGAAAGTTGAGCAAACTCAGTATTTTTATTTCTTCATTTGAGCGGTCAACTTGACATTATTGCGCATGCGCAAAGTGCCGTCGCTGAACTATACACGGAGTTTACTGCTTCAAACATAAACAACGATGGCAAAGGGAGTGGATGTCTTCTTTTAAGGTAAGTTCTTTCTGCCCAGATTTAATATAGAAAGTAAGCCAAATTACACAGTTAGGTTTGTAAATGTTCTTTACAGAAAGAATAAACATTGTTGAATGAAGTCTGGCGGCTAACTAGTTAGCTAGCTTTGTTTTTCCAAGCACGATCAGCTAACGTTAGCATTTGCAAGGTATGTATACAGATATATTTTTATAGATACAGTTCAAATGTCGATTAAACGAGTATATAATTAACCAGATAGAGGTTAATTATGTGTTGTATTTCGTTGTGCTAGGCGATATAACTTACTAGTTTATCTGGCACACAGTTGTTGTTGTTGTTTTGTTTTTTTTTTTTTTTTTTTTTTTTTTTTGTGAATCCGCGATACTGGTGCATATATGTGAAAGTGCAAGACATGTAAGATGATAAACGTGTTTATTGACACACAACCGAAGCGTGCAGAAAATATGCGATCACAGATTCATCTCTCTGTAGCAGCTTAGTTCGCTTAAATTGTCAAATACACATAAAGTTATGTAAAAATGTGATTATTTACATAAACAATCACTTGTAAGTCTGAAATGAGAGTCAACGGCTGAGATAAAATCGCCTGTGTGTCAGTAAATTTGATCCGTGCATTAACGTTAGCCTCATAAACCTGCTGATATTTGTTCCGTTAATGTTACAAAAAAATAAAATAAAATAAATAAATAAATAAAAAGCTAAGACAACACTCACTCCTCTTGACTGAACAAATTTAGCAGCTTCAATAAGAGTCAGTTTATTCCATACAGTGAAGATATGCAGTATTTTTTTATACATGTATTTTTTGTATTATTTCTGACTTATTTCTGTACTGGTAAAAAATAGTCCTTATCCAGAATTTTATTATTATTATTTTTGTTATGTTTTAAACATTTAATGTCATATATATATATATATATATATATATTTTTTTTTTTTTTTTTTTTACTGCAGGACACAAAGCCAGAGGATGACCACACCAAGGGTATGAAGATGAGCATCTTAACCATTACTGGAAGATGATGTTGTCATCCACTCAAACCTAAAGGTGCCTAGGATGTTACTAGAGACGCAGATTGTGTTGGAAATGGCCTTACCACTGCTGTTGTTGTCCTAATTTAGATCATCCAAAAAAATGAAAATTCTGTCATCATTTACTCACAGCCATGTCGATCCAAACCCATAAGACATTTGTTCATCTTTAATACACAAATGAAGATATTTTTAATGAAACCTGAGATATTTCTGTCCATTCACTGAAAAACTATTCACCTAAAATTCTGATGCTTCAAAATGTTCATAAAGAGATTGTAAAACAAATACATAAGAATCGAATGGTTTAAACAAAGTCTTCTGAAGAGACGTGATCACATTACACATCACGCATTTCACACTAAATGCTGCAAGTGCTGTGAGTTTGAGCCTTATATAACATGTATTAAAAAACCCCCAGAAATTGTATTATATTTTAGTTTTCTATACAGTGATAGCTTAAAAGCTATGTCAATTAGCACTGCATTATAAGTACACTCTAAAAAGATGCTTCTTCAAAGGTCTATTTAGAACCGAGTTTAGGTTTTTTTTTTTTTTTTATTCCTGGCTTTAAAAAAAAAAAAAAAAAAAAAAAAAAAAAATTGTAACTGTCAAAACACCTCATTACTCATTTTCTGGACATCAACTATCCAGCTACACAGACTATCAACACAGTTTCAACAGGTGAAGTTCTTTCTTACAATGTCTATAAAATGTTAACTTTCATATTGTAACTTGTTTCCCATTGCCAATAATGTCTTTTTCTTTTTTTTAGGTTCTTTTTTGTGTGACCAGCTCTGTTCGGTTAAGGATACTCTCTTCTCCACTAAGTAATAGAGGTAATGAGTTTATTCATTGTTAGATTTTTCTTAAAATTATTACTTGAGTCTGTGCTTAAGTGTTAAAGCTATATAAAACTATCCTAAGATCCCACTTTAAATCACTTTTTCTTTTTTTAATATTTTGAAGGGCATACTGCTTATATGTCAATTTTTGCTTATGGCCTTCATAAGCATAATTGTTTTTACATAAACACATGGACACTCTAACTGTAAACTCAACTGTGTATTTCAGATGCATCATATTCACAACCTCATCATCTGCAGAGAAACTGCCACTCAATCACACCACATGGATGGGCTTAAAGGCATCACAGAGGATCCTGAAGATACTTTATTCCTGGAATATTTATTTTCTATTTCTATTTTTACTTTCTGATGTATTTTTTTCATGTTAATTGTCAACTGTCATTTATTATTTGTATTTAGCCAATAACTGTTTTTAGAGCATTTTCATTTTTGCTTCAAGTTCATGTCAATTAAAAAAAATAAAAGTACCTAACTGAAACTACATGCTGTTTTGTTTAGTTTTTGTGTGAGTGTGTAAAACCCTAATACAGGCTAAAATACATTATAGGAAAAACAAAAATGTTAATAGATAATATATGTAAATAATATTAATAAGTAAAACTAGTATCGAAGGTATAAATATACTAATATTAATGAAAATAAACTATTTTCAAATGTACTATTTTCTAAATCCTATTTCATGCATCCCTACAATTGCGTCTCTTCAGGAGACTTAAACTGCTCAATTCATATTAACTTATATATTTATTTAATTATTTATGATCTCTTTATGAACGCTTTGAAGTTTTGGGTGAACAGCCTTTCAATACAGAAGTCTCTCAAATTTCATTAAAATATTTTAATTTGTGTTGAGTGTGAACAACGGTTTAGAACAACATGGGAGTGAGTAAATGATACATTTTTAGAATAATTTTGGTTGAATTATTCCTTTAAGTGTTGTGTTAATAGTTGAAATATTTTGCTTCTTGATCCAGTGTGTTTGTTGCATTATGGATGCGCCAAAATAATAGATGGAGCAAGATGACAGTAAAGTTTAGCTTCCTTTAAATTAGTTTTTTTGTGACTTTTGATTTAAAACTTTACTTAAGGCTGCAGAATTTTAATATTTTTAATGTTACATTTTTCTGGCACTTAAAAAAATAATTTTTAAGTGTGTGTTTTTTGTTTAAGAGTGTTTTTATTGTAAATAGTCACATCCTAGTTACATCATAGTTTGAGTGGAGAAAAGCTAAATTGTGTTCATTTTGCAGAATGCCAATAAATACTTTCTGTAATGATGACAAAATCTTGTTTGTGTTATATTTACAGTATTGTTCATACTGCATGCATTTGTATTCTTAAAGGATGTGGAGGAGCATACAATGTGGCTTAGAGTCTGGATTTAAGATTTAAAGTTATACATTTAAATAGTAAAAAATGCAGTTGAGTTGGCTTAAAATACTAAAGCAACCGGCTGCAAAGCTTTTTTGAGGTTACTGAACTTCAAGCAAAAAATTACTGGCACAACTTAGTTCTTGAAGTTCAGTAAACTCAAAAAAGCTTTGCAGCTGGTTACCTTAATATTTTAAGTTGAGTCAACTTAACAATTTAAGTTAATCTGCTGCAAAGCATTTTTGAGTTTACTAAACTTCAAGAACTAAGTTGTGCCAACTCTGACTGGTAGTTCACTCAACTTCACTGAAGTTCACTGAACTTTTATATATGAGTTGGCACAACTTCCCTCCTTTAAAGTTGAGTAAACTCAAAATTGCTGTGCAGCAGATTAACTTAATTTTTTAAGTTAACTCAACTTTTTATTTTTTACAGTGTTAAGGGATAGCTCACCTCAAAATAAAAATTCTGTCATTATTTACTCATGTTATTCCAAATCTGTATGACTTTATTTCTTCAGTGGATCACAAAATAAGATATTTTAAAATATGTTGATAACCAAATGTTTTGATACCCACTGACTTCCATTGCATGGGCAAAAAAACAAAACTGAGGCATTTCACAAAATATCTTCTTTTATGTTCCAAAGAAGAACGTAAGTCATACAGGTTTGGAACAACAAAAGTGTGAGTAAATGATGACAGTATTTTTATTTAGGTGAAAAAAAAAGTCTTTGATAATAGGCACAGAACAGTCCACTCTATTTTAACTAAGCCTATTCACATCGCTGCTGGTGCATAATCCATCAATTTACACATTTGCCCATCTTATATCCACAGATGAAAGACTTCCCTGTTGTACGTATGTTCTGCAAGCTAAATCTGATGATGCCTCCATCTATTATTGAGGGCTAAGGTGTCAGTTTTATCCCATTTTTATCATAATCTCATAGTTATTGCTTTGCTTTGGGACTTTCAGATGAAGCATTATTTCTGCAGTAAGGCCGCTGGAGAGGTGTGGTACTCCACATGGACAGCAAGTCAATAGGAAGCCATTAGCACTCGGAGGAAAGCTACTGTATGAGGACATTATAGTGATGGCATTTCACATATAATCCTTTCCTGTCACTTCCTGATTATTTGTACACAGCTTTCTACCTCTAAAAGCAAAGGTCACTTACAGGGAGTTGTAAAAAGCTTTTTACACTATTATTCCTTTCTCCATAGCACTGTGAAATCATCCATTTCATTTCTATATTCCATTACATACTTAAAAAAAAAAAAACATAATTATATCAAATAAAGGCCTAAAATGTGGTGCATTTCTCAATATGGTTGCAGTTTATGCAAATATATTTAACTATCCACAACAAAATGTATGGAATTTAATTTCAAAATTATATGAAATAACATTTTTTCATGCTACATGATCCCATTAGTATATATTTGTATAGTACAATACAGTGTTTGTACATAAAGTGTGTTTCACATGCAGTATATTTTACTGAATATTTAGATACGTATCATTTCTTAAAGAAACATTTCACCCAAAAATTAAAATTGGGTGAAAATGTACTCACCCTCAGGCCATTCAAGATTTAGATGAGTTTGGAAACAAAAAAAAGCATTATGTTAAGTGAAAAGCTGTGTTTATGCAACGTGATCTCATAATAATTTGTATGCATTTTACTTAAAAGGTGGGTCTACAAACCGTATAAATATGAATTTGCTTGCAAAATGTTTACTTATATTTTTCCAGTCACTAAAGCGTACAATACTGACTTTTGTACAGAATCTAAACGTACAAAAACTTACATATTTTCATCATTTAAACATACAATACTAACATATTGACGACGCCTAAAAACGGATCAAAATTATAAGCGCAACACTTTTGTTTTTTGCCCCCATTTTTCATGAGCTGAACTTAAAGATCTAAGACTTTTTCTATGTACACAAAAGGCCTATTTCTCTCATTTTATATCCTTCTATATTTGCTATAAAATGGGTAGGTTTGGGGTGGGTTAAGGGGTCTAAAAATCTAAATCACTTATTGAAAAAATCATAAAAATGCATATTCGCTATAAAATGGGTAGGTTTTGGTTTGGGGGTAGGTTAAGGGGGCTAAAAATTGAATTCACTTGATTAAATGATAAAAAGGCATTGATACGCATATCTTAATGATATAAAAGATACATAAATATTGTATGCTTTTTAACTAGAAATACGTAGCGATTTGTACATTTTTAACATTGAAATACGTATAAACTGTACATTTTAGCATCAATAAAAACATACAAAATGTATGTTTTGTGCATCTAAACGTTACGCATAAATACCTACGTGTAAACAATAAGACCAGGCTGGTTTATAAGAAACAAATCCACAATTGAGATATTTATCACTGAAAACCATTGCTTCAAAAATGAGTCCTCTATTCATTATTGCTTTAGCTAGTGAAAAATAAAACTCATCTGAATCAGAAAGGAAACGGGGACAGGTCTAAAAACAAATACAAATAAGTATATTTAAGAGGACAATAGGAGATGGACTGTTTCACTGAAAATATTTGGGCCAGAAGGAATGGTTTAAAGTTAAAATGTCTTGATGGATTTGTTTCTTACAAACATTAAATTTTCATTTCACAAAATGTTCATTGATGGACTAGAGTCTTGCGGATTACTGTAAATGATACTTTTTTCTTTCATCTATTACAGTGAGAAAAAAAAAAAAAACAACATGTAATTTTACCACCACAAGTAATTTTCCACAAATTTGCGATTAAACGTACATCAAAGCCATAAAAGAACAATTGTTTATTGTGTGCATATTTGAAGCAGAGACCAAACTCCAGCTAAACACAAGAGACTATAATGGCAGCATGCAAATTACATTTCAAACCGTTGTTTCTTTTTCATCTGACAGGGAAGAAACCTGAGTTAGAAACAGGCAATAATTCATCCATCCCAAAGGACTAGAATTGCATTGGCCGTGCATCGGAAATATTGAGGCAATCCATAAGAATATCATTTATAGAGATAAGGCATGCACATGAAAGGCTGTTGGGACCACGGAGGAGACGAAGGGAAATAATATGCCCTCAAAGATATCTTATTTTATGAACAGCACAGTAACATACTGTGATTAACCAAGCTAGTGAAAATCTGTTCAAGATCATACCTTAATAACAAAGCCTTTCTTTAGGGGCTTTAAAGGTTTGCAATTCACTGTTAGTTTTTACATTTGTATGACTGCATGTTGTGTGGGTGATACATGTGTTTATTTGTCATGTATATGCATGCAAAGAATCTAAGATTTACACATGGTTACTGCAGAAAGAAAGGTGGTGGTGGGGGGCCAAGGAGATTCGGAGCAATTGTATCTGGCCATTAGAGTATAGCTCTAGGCTGCGCTTTGATTCAAGAGTCAAGGTTTCAGACATTCAAGGTCTTTATATTGTGGATGAGATGTGAATTGCAGCACATTTGAAAGAACAT
Organism: Labeo rohita; assembly: GCF_022985175.1. Classification (NCBI taxonomy): domain Eukaryota; kingdom Metazoa; phylum Chordata; class Actinopteri; order Cypriniformes; family Cyprinidae; genus Labeo; species Labeo rohita. The sequence goes on along the minus strand of NC_066886.1, from coordinate 31,034,019 downwards.
TTTAAATGAATTCTCGGCAGTTTCACAGAAGTGTGTGTGGCATTCGGTGTCAAATTCCATTTATTTTACATATAAGTGCTATATTTATTATATTGACTTTGCTATTTTGTGAACCTCTGCTAGTCTCAAACAACAAACGATATGATACTGAGAGTGAGTTCTTAATTTAAATAAAAGACTTTCCTTTGTAAAAATGAAAAAGGCTTAACCGTATTAAAAGTGCACTGGTAATGTACTTCAAATCTTAAAAGTATATTTAAAAAACTGTACTTGCAATGTAATATCTATGAGATATATGGCCCTTTTTAAGTGGACTTTGTAGTCATGTCAAATTAAAAGTTTTACTTTAAAGTCTTTTGTGAATAATTCAACAATTTTTATATTTCTCAGAAGAATCCAAAAGATCATTTTAATCTGCATTATGGCTGACTGTACATTATCCTTTACTTAGAACACAGCTCATCCAAATTCAAACATTAGCCGATTAACTGTCAAAAAAGCAGCTCCTGATTTGAGGTGTTTACAGACTGTAAATCAGCAGCTGTGGAGCGTCCCACCAATCAATCAATCAGATCCACACAGCTGCATGTTAGGAATCAATAGTAAAGTCTACCACCTGCACAGAACGGAGCAAATCATCTGTAAGTGTGAGTGTGTGCATGTGTGAGAGTGTGTGTATCAAGAGACAGTGAGCAAGAGGAAAATGAGAGAGGATTAGAACAACAAGAAAAGGTATATTAGAGACTAGTGATGTGTGTGACAGCCATATGTGTTTTAGATCAATATTTAAAGAAGGATAGATGAAGTGATAGATGAGGTAAACAAATTCATATTTTCTTAGACTATGGCTACACTTGTGGAAAAATATGTGTGCTTAAGTGTATTTCATTTGAACTTGTAGTCATTATTAACATGCATATGTATTAGTAAAGCACCTATTGATATCAATAATAAAATAAAACAAAAATGAAGAACAAGTAGAAGAAGAAGCAAAGAAGTGTTATGTTAGTATCATTATGGCCCTATGATTTCCGCGATGCAGAAAACACGGATGGAATCACGGAATCCAGTCGTAAAAATGGAATTTACAGTTTAACGCAGAATCTCACAGAATTTGTTAAAGTAGGTCAATACACTTAACCCTTTAACTGTCACTCCCATTTTTGAACACAGACATAAAAATGCACTATCCAGACTTAAATTTTTATAATTCATGAATGAAAACATTTTGTAATATTATTTTGATGTACATTTTCCGTGGTAATGCAATGTCTGATTTTAAAATGCCTTTTAAAGGATGAATTTTGAGATTTTAAGTTTTTAACCGATATATAATTTCTTATGATATCTAAAGCATGATAGGGAAAATGGCAATGTTGAAAGTCTTTTGTGACTAAGGTTAGAACTCCTGTTACGATGTAGTTTTTTTAAGTTGCACTCTTGATATATATCAATCTATTACTTTTCCTACATAATTTCACAAAAATATGGTAAAATAACTATTTTGGAGTCGTAGACCTTTCCAACAATGTATAGTTTGTCATGATTAGATTAGGATTTATTTGTAAAATGGTGAAGTAAACTTAGGTGTCCCACTGGGAGGACGGTGACAGTCAAAGGGTTAAATCAAATCGTGATATAGACTAATTTTTGTAAATATTAAGCTGCAAAACGACTATCTAAATATGAATTCTGTGTTTCTCTGTGTTAATGAACGGCGCAGATGTGCGGTTTTGTTTGACACTTGCAGTGATATTAGCGTCTGCTGTCTCACTAAATGAGGACATAAATACATGAGCAACATCTCCAGAACTGCTCTGAGTAAAACATTTGAGTAAAACTACCGTCATATCATATACACACAGAAATGTAAAGGTATTCACGGCAACCCTTCAAAATAAGAGTTTGGTTTAATGTGAAGACATTGTGGCAGAAATACTACAGAATTACTATTGTTCAGCAGAATGCACTACTATGTACTAGTAATCTACTACTGCTACTGCTAAAATGATTAAAACCTTTTTAAGGAATAATCAAATACTTATTTAATGTTTTAATTGTAATAGTAATCCCCTTTATTTGCCAAAAACTTCCATTAATTAAAAGATAACTGAAATTAATGCTTCATGACTTCATCTGATAAAAAGATTTTATTTTATTTATTTATTTATTTATTTATTTGTAATTTCCAGTATTTAATATACTCATTTTTATTTTAGATTAAGTTTTTATATTAGTACAAAAAAAAAAAAGGGAACCCGCTAATGTCCCACCCCTGTGGACTGTTTCATTGGTTTTTCCCTTATATGTCCTTATTTGGTCTTTCCTGTTCCGTTTCTGATTATGAGGTCATTGTTTAATCATTCACACTGGTCCTCCTCTCATTAGCCTGGGTATTTAAGTTTGGTTCAGTTCATCGTTTGTTTGTTGGTTCTTGAAGTTACCTATGTTTACTTAGTGTTGTTTTCATTGTGTTTGCGTGCGGATTCCCTGCTGTTCCTGTTCCTTTGTGTGGATTATATAAATAAAGTGCATGTTCCTGATTTCCTTGTCCCTACTCCTCCTTCCCGCACACGACGCACTGACAGCCAAAAAAAAAAAAATGTTCAAAGGCAATTCACGTAAGGAAGTTATTAACAGTAGTATATGAATATTTATTTCAACTTTTATTTTAAAGTAATTATATTATATTAGATTAGATTAGATTACAATTTCTAAAATTCTAAGATTTTTTTTTTCCCCTCACAATTTTGACTTTTTTCCCCAGAACTGTAAGTTACCAATGTCACAATTCTGACTTTTCTTTCATATGAATCTGCTGTTGTGAACTCATATCTAGCAATTCTGAGTTTAATTCTCAGAACTCTTATATCTCAGATATCTCTTTATTGTGTGGTGGAATCAAGCTTCCGTAGTTCCATCCATTAATGGCAGGCAGTCAATATAACAGTTTTACTGTTAGCCGCTGAGGTAATCCTAAATCACAGACACACTATTTGTGTTTAAATTATGCATATGGATCTGATGCTGTGGGCTGTACTTGCTGAAGTCTAGTCTTGACTCGCTCTTCTCGTGTCGTCTGGGGAGTCCTCTACAGCCCAACGCCACTCTCAAGAGCACGTGAAGAGCAGATGCCGCCCACAGCATGTATAATGACCCCCATCAAAGTCATCAATAACCGTAATGGCCAAACAGACAGTTACGTTACATTTACCAGAATGAAGAATGAGGCTTTTGTGGCCCTGGACAGCCTTTTACACACTCAGTTTAACTTCCTGTTTATGTCTGCTCTTGTGGCCAGAATTGCATTTCCTTACAGCTGCCTTAGACGTGTTGTAAAGGTGGACACTTGCAGACTGATTATGCACAAACATCTCCAGCTAATTTTATATTAATATCAAAGCGAAGATCTGCTCTTTAATTATTTGTAGAGATTGTTGCAATCCACCCTCGCAGTGTCAGTCTGTAGCCGTAAGAATATATATATATTTAATATTCAGTGTGATAGGTGCTGCCAGGGGTAACTGTAATGAAAGGCTTTTATAACATAAAGCTAATCCATCACATACATTTCATAATTGCACATCAGACCTCATTAGCCAACCACTTAATTTATTGTTAGAGGTTTCCAAGGAAACTGAATCAAGCTTCACACTAGACAAATAACAAGTTCCTGCCAAGGATGTTCTGGAATATTACTAGTTCATTCTTCCGTTTTCTAGCATAACAAAAACTTTCCACAGTATTTTACATTTTTATAATAACCTAAGACTCATATAAACCTTTGTCCATTGTTTTTTTTTTTTTTTTACATTTTCATTAAGACATGATTTAGTTTAAAGTAGTTTTCCTCTTTCCTCTTTTCAGACCTATCTATTTTTTTTTTTATTTCATCACAATCACATCTTAAGTGTTTGCTTGGATTGTTGCAAAAGGTAAAATATTTTATTGCCCAGTTCTAATCTGCTAATCATGGCTTTAATGAATGAAGATATTTAGATTTTATAAACATTTAAATCATGATGAAGCTGCTATGAAACAAAGAGTAACACAAATACATTTTGCATGCAGTTAAAAAAAATAAAAATAAAATCTAATAATAATAATAATAATAATAATAATAATAATAATAATAATAATAATAATTATTATTATTATTATTATTATTATTATTATTATTATTATTATTATTATTATTATTATTATTATTATTATTATTATTTATGTTATTTTATTCTACTTTATTTTATTTTATTTTATTTATTTTATTTTTTCTATAGCTAGGGCAATCGATACGCACAAACACATAGGACTTCTCCTGGATCAAGCTGAGATATTAGTGGGGTAAGTTCTCTTAGAAGTTGATAAATGACCACATCACTAGCTTAACCTCATTTGAAAGCTGCCCTTTCGACAGCATTTTTGACCCTCTGTCCTCTTTGGGCTGCCTGGGAGTATTTGCGTGTATGTGGGCCCGTAAGTCCACCAAATCTATCTATCTACCTGTGTGTGTATGTGTGTGTGTGTGTGTGTTGTTGTGAAGGGGTCATTCAGATGTGGGAGCAGGTGAGCAGCGCATGGGCCAGCAGCAGGGCCTCTGGAGAAGTCGGGTGAGATCGGTCTTAACTCTGCCTGCTCAAGATGATGGATGTAACTCGACTCAACTCTCACGCCAACATCCACACCTGCTGCCCCAGCACTGCTTATTGGGCACATGAATCAATTTAATGAGAGATGGAAAGGTTCAGGACTTCAGTAAACACCCAGTTGAATCCCGTCCAATACATGTCCCATAAACTGAGTTTGGGCGCAGAAACCACTGGGGCAAATTAGATCACTCCCTCTGTCAAGAGAACGCTGTCACTCATTCTTTTGTCATCTTGCACTCTGGGCCCAAATGCATATAGCTTTTAAGTCGTCATGATGTCACAATTAAAGTCTTTTTGTGTCTTTAATCAGTTTGCGCTAAAAGGTTTTTCACAAAATAAATGATCATGCTTGTGGTACATGTCAAAAATTTGGACTAATCAAGGTTTTTGTTTATGTTTCAGTTATGCTCACCAGGACTGCATTTATTTGATCAAAAAAGGAAATATTGTGAAATAGGTAACACTTTAGTAGGGACCACCTCACACTGTTAACTAGCTACTTATTAGCATTCATATTAGTAGGATATTGGCTTTATTAGTACTTATAAAGCACAAATTCTGCATGACCATATTCTACATCCCTAATCCTATCCAATACCTTATCTTAACAACTACCTCACTAACTATTAACAAGCAGCAAATTAAGGACATTTTTTAATGTTACGAAATATTTCTATTTCAAATAAATGCTGTTATTGTGAACTTTCTATTCATCAAAGAATCCTGAAAAAAAATCTTGATTTCTACACACACACACACAAAATATAGTAACTCTTAAAGCCTTTATACATAATGCATTGTAGTTTTAATGCATTAATTATGCCTTGTAATCCACCCTATAATGCACTGTTAGATCTCATGAATAATTGTAATAACAATTATAATACATTATAATACTTATTTATTGATTTTTACACCATTAGAAAGAACAACGCATTAAAACACATTACCAAAAACCTTCAAATATTATAATGCATTTTAACTTTGGATACAGCATGCACTATGAATAGCTTGATAAACTTGATAGTTTTTAACATTGCGAATAATAAGAACCATTAATATTAATAAACATGCACCAAATGATAATCGATAAGGTCACGCTTTATTTTAAGGTTTTTTAACTCTCGCTATTAACAAACCATTATCTATGACTTTTTCCTCAATAAACTCCTAATTTTTCTTGCATTAATAGTTAGTAAGGTAGTTGTTAAGTTCAGGTATTTAGGGATGTAGAATATAGTCATGCAGAATATGTGCTTTATATGCACTAATACACAGCCAATATGTTAATAATAGGTATGCTAATAAGAATACTATACTAATACTAAAATGTAATCATTGATAATAACTGAGCACCAATTCAGTGTCAGGATTGTGTTCTGTTTTGTCTTGTTTCTCCTAGTGTTTTTCCCTTGTGTTTCTTGTGTTTTTGGTTTAGTCCAGGTTTTCCTTAGGTTTTTGTTCAGTTGGTTCAGTCGTGCCCATATTTGTACTTCCCCTCATTATCTCGTTTGTGACCACTCCCCTGTTTTTGTATATTTAAGGTTTGTTTGTTCCACTTGGTTTTGTCGGTGATTATATTGTCTTTATGTTATTTTGCTTATCGTGGTTGCTGTTTCCCTGTGTTTCCCTGTGTTTCCCTGTGTTTCCCTGAGTTTCCCTGAGTTTCCCTGAGTTTGTGCATTTGGATATTTGAATAAATGTGCATTGAATGAATCTCCACTCTCCTGCGTTTCGTTCACGACGACGACCCTGACAGAAATCACCGACCAAAAGACAACAACATGGATGCCGAGAGGAGGATCATGGGCATTCGTCGGGGGATGAGGCCGGTGGAACGATATGTGGAGGAATTCTTGGAGGTTTGTCATCTGGTGAGTTGGAGCGATGCGATGATTAATACGTGTTTTCTAATGGGGCTAAATAATTCCCAGTTGCTCAGTTCCATACCCTATGAGGATCGCTATAAACCGGTTGCTGAATTTATCAACCAGGTCCTCACCCTCAGTCATTCCGATTTTTACGTTGATGTGAAGGATTCCGATCTTTCCCCCATTAGAGAACGCGTTGCCGCTCCAGCCCACCATCAGCCAGCTTCCTCCACATGCCGTCCCGACCGGCCCGCTCCCTCTGGTCTTCCTGCGCTTCCTCCTGTTCGTTATTCCTCCTCTCTCATCGTCAGTCCGGAGATCGCGGCCAGCCCTCCGAGGTCATGGCCAACCTTGATGGCCAGTGTGCTGGACCCACCACTAATGTCTGTACACAAAATGGCGGCCGCCACGCCAGAGTCGGCACGCAAGATGGCTGCCGCCACGCCCGAGTCTGCACACAAGATGGCTGCCGCCACGCCAGAGTCTGCACGCAAGATGATTGCCGCCACGCCAGAGTCGGCGCGCCCTCCAGAGTCGGCTCGCCCTCCAGCGCGCCCTCCAGAGTCGGCTCGCCCTCCAGCGCGCCCTCCAGAGTCGGCTCGCCCTCCAGCGCGCCCTCCTGCGCGCCCTCCTGAGTCGGCTCCTCCGCCTGCGCGCCCTCCTGAGTCGGCTCCTCCGCCAGCGCGCCCTCCTGAGTCGGCTCCTCCGCCAGCGCGCCCTCCTGCGTCGGCTCCTCCGCCAGCGCGCCCTCCTGCGCGCCCTCCTGAGTCGGCTCCTCCGCCAGCGCGCCCTCCTGCGCGCCCTCCTGAGTCGGCTCCTCCGTCTGCGCGCCCTCCTGCGCGCCCTCCTGCGCGCCCTCCTGAGTCGGCTCCTCCGCCAGCGCGCCCTCCTGCGCGCCCTCCTGAGTCGGCTCCTCCGTCTGCGCGCCCTCCTGAGTCGGCTCCCCCGTCTGCGCGCCCTCCTGCGCGCCCTCCTGAGTCGGCTCCTCCTACGCGCCCTCCTGCGCGCCCTCCTGAGTCGGCTCCTCCGCCAGCGCGCCCTCCTGAGTCGGCTCCTCCGCCAGCGCGCCCTCCTGCGCGCCCTCCTGAGTCGGCTCCTCCGTCTGCGCGCCCTCCTGCGCGCCCTCCTGAGTCGGCTCCTCCTACGCGCCCTCCTGCGCGCCCTCCTGAGTCGGCTCCCCCGTCAGCGCGCCCTCCTGCGCGCCCTCATGAGCCAGCACCTCATCCAATGCTCCCTAGGGCTGGCAGAACCATAAATTCCCCCAAGAAAATTTTGGGGGGGGGCTACTCCCCTGTTCAGCCATGGCCTCCTGAACTGTTTACCCAGCCATGGCTTTCCGAACCCCCGGACCCGCCATGGCCACTAAGACTGTGTGCTTGGCCATGGCTCCCTGAATCCCCAGACCCGCCGAGGCCAAATGAACTGTGTGCTCGGCCATGGCCCCCTGAGCTCCCTGATCCGCCCTGGAGGCCGTCCCTATATCCGGTGTCTCCTGTGTCCCTGCCTACCGGCCTCCAGAGCGCCCACCCTCCCACCCCAGTGTGTGTTACGGCGCGAGTCGCGCCTTGTAAGAGGGGGGGGTAATGTCAGGATTGTGTTCTGTTTTGTCTTGTTTTTTCCTAGTGTTTTTCCCTTGTGTTTCTTGTGTTTTTGGTTTAGTCCAGGTTTTCCCCCCTTAGGTTTTTGTTCAATTGGTTCAGTCGTGCCCATATTTGTACTTCCCCTCATTATCTCGTTTGTGACCACTCCCCTGTTTTTGTATATTTAAGGTTTGTTTGTTCCACTTGGTTTTGTCGGTGATTATATTGTCTTTATGTTATTTTGCTTGTCGTGGTTGCTGGTTCCCTGTGTTTCCCTGAGTTCGTGCATTTGGATATTTGAATAAATGTGCATTGAATGAATCTCCACTCTCCTGCGTTTCGTTCACGACGACGACCCTGACATTCAGCATATTATAATGATTTAATAACATTAATTAATCAATAACATTTTATCCATCCATAATAAATAGTGTCTTACACTACCCCAGGGGGTGAATAAAGGTCTCCTGCAGTAAATCGATGCATTTTTGTACAAAAAAAATCCATATCTAAAATGTAATAATCACTTTAATCTAGCTTGCACCAACTGGTCATACATGGAAGCAGTTCCTGGTGGATGACATATGATGTCGGTGTTGTGCATGCGCTTGTGAGTCTCTTGAAAACCAACATTTGTTTACAGAAGTAAAGGAAGCAAAGTTTCCTTGCTTTAGCAAAGGAAAACCAGTCCACTCTTGGTTTATTTGAAATCCTCTGACATGTTTCTTTACGAATCCTCATTTTGTACTACTAATATTTGACCATTGTTTTGTTTTGGTTTCTCCACGATGCGTTTCTGTTCGTCAAGTCTGTGCGGTGCATGTGCAATGCCAACGTATTACGCCCAGAGCGACTTACGTGTACAACAGTGAGTGCAAGCTAGATTAAAGTGATTATTACGTTTTAAATACAAATATTTTTCTTACAAAAACACATTGATTCGCTGCAGGAGGCCTTTATTCACCCCCCGGAGCCATGTGAGGCACTTTTTATTGTGGATGGATGCACTGAATTTGAATTTGAATTTGAATTTGTTTTGGACTGATGAAGAGAAACACCCGCCTATTGCAATGAAGCTTGGAAGTAGGATATTTTTTAATGTAACTCCGACTGTATTTGTCTGAAAGAAGGAAGTTATATACACCTAGAATGATTGGAGGGTTAGTAAATAATGGGATAATTTTTCATTTTTGGGTGAACTAACCCTTTAACTACTTGCATATTAGCATGCATATTACTAGCATATTGACTGTTTGAAGCACATATTCTGCATGACCATATTCTACATCCCCAATCCTAACCACTGCTCAAACTTAACAACTACCTGACTAATTATAAGCAGTAAAGTTTATTAGGCAAAAGTCGTAGTTAATGGTTTGTTAATAGCGAGAACTGGACCTTAAAAAAAGTTGGACCAAAACAGCTATTTTAAATTGTTTTTTTTGTTTGTTTTTTTTTTATTACTGTTTTTGAAAGAGACTACTTAAAAAAAAAAAAAAAAAAAAAAGATTTTAGAATCGTTGTATGGTATGCAATGAACATTCTTAAATACCTGTTCCAGTAATTGCTATATGTGACAAAGACTCTCTTCAAAGTCACTTTTGTAAAGGCCCGTTAAGACTACACGTTTTGTTGTTGTTTTTGTTTTGTCAGTTATTACAGTCACTGTGTCAGACTATACAATGCTACCTGACCATTCATCGCATGCCGTCATTAAAGGAGAAGTCCACTTCCAGAACAAAAATTTACAGATAATGTACTCACGCCGTTGTCATCCAAGATGTTCCTCTCTTTCTTTCTTCAGCGTAAAGAAATTATGTTTTTTGAAGAAAACATTTCAGGATTTTTCTCCATATAATGGATTTAGAATTTACAAAATGCAGTTTAAATGCAACTTCAAACGATCCCAAATGTGGTTGTAAACGATCCCAACCGAGGAAGAAGGATCTTATCTAGTGAAACGATTATTTATTTTCATTAAAAAAATACAATTTAAATACTTTCTGATCTCAAACGCTCGTCATGTCTAGCTCTCCCTGAACTCTGTGTATTCTGGCTCAAGACAGTTAGGGTATGTCGAAAAAGTCCAATCGTATTTTCTCCCTCAACTTCAAAAATGATTTCAAAATCATCCTACATCGCATTGAACATGCAACAGCAATATAGGATGATTTTGAAGTTGAAGGAGAACATGAGATTGGAGTTTTTTGACATACCCTAACTGTCATGAACCGGTAAAAAAACAGTTCAGGCAGAGCAAGACAAGACGATATTTGACATCGTTTCGCTAGATAAAACCCTTCTTCTTCGGCTGGGATCGTTTACAACTGCATTTGGGATCGTTTGAAGCCGCATTTAAACTGCATTTTGGAAGTTCAAACTCGGGGCACCATAGAAGTCCAATATATGGAAAAAAAAATCATGAAATGTTTTCTTCAAAAAACATAATTGCTTTACGACTGAAGAAAGAAAGACATGAACATCTTGGATGACAAGGGGTGAGCACATTATCTGTCAGTTTTTGTTCTGGAAGTGGACTTCTCCTTTAACGGCGTGCGTGCTGTCATCGGTACAGTGGGACTAGACAGAAGCTGCTATGAGTGTAAACGAACAATGGATAACAAACAGCATGTTTTGCCCTGTATTGTCATCAGACAGCTGACAATGGACACAAATCTGGATGGCATGAAGAGGTTGGTATGGTCTGTCAAAGAGAATTGAGATAAAAAAAATGTTCATTTATTTTACCTTTTTTTCCACTCTGTCGCGGTACTCCCTCATCATAAATCCAGGATTATTGTTGTAAAATTCCACCTAGCAGGATCAATACTAGTGTCTCCTTTTCATTTCAGCATGTTAAGAAAGCTTGTACAAAGGCACTTCTGTGCTCCTATTGGCCAGTGTCACAGATGTGATAGAACTTGTCGTGTATAATGGGAAAAAAAGTCTTTCCGTGTTGATGTCGTGAAGCATCGCAGAGGTGTCGTGCACTATGACACACTACACGAGATGAAACAATTGAATTGTGCGTTCCGACGCGCGTTGTTGTATACAAATCCCCACAACACCCTAAATCAAGCAGATTGTGGCAAAATCGAGCTAAAATCGTCTAGTCTGAACGGGGCTTAAAAAAGCATCTAAGTATACAACTAGAAGTGAAAGTTCTGTCAGGTAAGCAGCACCAATTGTGTCAACATCAGTAGCTTTACCCAGTGCCAGACAAACATATCATTTATACAGCACTCTCTGACATCTCTGTCAACTCTTTTGGTCAAATCTTTCCCCACTCCATACTTTTGTGGTTTTGAATCAATCTGAACTGTCAGTCATGATGTCATTCTCCCTTACCAACTTGAGTCAAACTAGATCTGATGCCTGCCTACAATATACAGAATCTGTAATACAACTGATTCATTTTAGTTTAACCTTATAATCAATGCAAGTTTTAGATCTTACTTACCAGTACTGGACGCTAATGAAATATTCAGTTAATATTTAGTCATCCTGGAGAAATGGGACATCTTGACTCTTTCAAGCTTTACATTGGCAGTGAATGGCTGTTAAGAGTTTAAAGTCCAATAAAGTGCACTCATCCATCATCTAAAGTACTCCACACAGCTCTGGGGAGTTAATAAACAGTGCTGGGGGAAGTTACTTTTAAAAGTAATGCATTGCAATATTGAGTTACTCCCTAAAAAAGTAACTAATTACGTTACTTAGTTACTTTTTATGGAAGTAATGTGTAACTTTAATGGTCTTCTATGTTAGATTATCTTGAGTAATTTTTGCTTATTAGTATGGTTGAAATGGATCATCAAAGGTCGTCAGCAAAGACATCGGTTAATACAATGGGATTAAATGCATAAAGTATATTCGTGTTATTTAACATCTTTAATTATTGCAGGTTTGCGTCATATTCTGAGTTGAATTTCACAGTTTTTATTCATTTTGAGGAATACTGAATCTGTTTTTTGTGAGTGAGATGAATTAATGCATGTTCACATTTATTCTAGAACTAACATCTTACTCCTGATTTCTCTTAACATGGGGACAGGGGAGCTTTTAATCAATAAATGGGGGGTGGGGGGGGTTAACTGGCGTTACGTATTTGAAAAAAGTAACTCAGATATTTTCTTGTCAATTAAAAAGTAATGCGTTACTTCACTAGATACTTGGAAAAAATTACTTGTAGCGCGTTACCCCCAACACTGTTAATAAATGCCTTCTAAAGTGAATCGCTGTGTTTCTGTAAGAAAAATATCCATATTTACAACTTTGTAAATTGTAATCTCTAGCTTCCGTTAACTGTACACTCTTAAACATAAAGGTGCTTCAACAGGTTCTTCAAGCGATGCAATAGAAGAACCATGTTTGGTTCCACAAAGAGCCATTTAGTCAAAGAATCATCTCTTTCTTACATTCATTATAATCTGAAGAACCTTCTTTTGCCGTAAAGAACCTTTTGTGAAACAGAAAGGTTCTTCAGATGTTAAAGGTTCTTTATGGAACCATTTAAACAAAAAAGGTTCTTCTATGGCATCATGAAGCACCTTTATTTTTAATAGTGTAATGGGTCTCAGGTTAATAACTACTGCACTAGAAGCTATGATGCTTAGCATTCTAATTAGCCCACCCGCTACCCATATTGGCTGTCGTTGGTTCACTTGGAGCTGTTGAGCGGAACTAGTTACCTTGGTGCCATGACCTGGAACTGGAGTGAGGTTTAGGCAGTTTAGAGTGAAGTTTGTGGAACTGGTTGCATATTTGTATTTTAAATCTGCATTCAAGTCTCCCTAATTAGAGATTAGGGCTAGTATTATCTAAGAATAATGTCTGGTCTGTGGTCTATTAGTGTATCTGTCATGTTAAACCATTCAATGCAGAAGTACTGTTGTAGTTTTACGCAAATACAATATTAAACAAGTACTTTTAACGGAGTAATATTTCATCAGGTACAGGATTTGTGTAATTCATCTAGCACTGCTTGTCACAGTTGCCTCTCTTTATCAAAACACACCATATTTTTTAAGACCAAGCATCACTTCACGGATAACTGACACCGCAATGCATCTTCAGTCCAAAGGATCCAATTCTGCTCGTTGTCAAAGCCTGATTTAACAAGTGACTCGAAACAAACATTCGTTCTTGTGCAGTTTTTGACATCTCGTCCTCGGTTTGTTTTTGTTTGTCTGCATTTGTGTCTGAGAAGAAGTTATGAAGACAAACCAGGGAGAGGTGAGAGTGATGGAGAGAATGTTTGGCGAAAGCGAGAGCAGGAGAAAGAGATAGAGGTTGAGACCGATAGCGGGGTGCCATAGGTAATCAATACCGCAGCGGTGACCTAAGTGTTTGCTCCCTCGTTTATCTCATTTGGAGCTGCAGGTTCGGACCATCTGATTGAGTAAACAAGACCATCCCTTCAGAATTTAACCCTGCTGAAGTAGGGGTTTTCTTCAACTATATGGCATTTTGGACTAAAAATAAAACAAATTCAGAACAGTACATCAACAAATGTAATTTCCACAACCTCTAATTGTCTATGGTTTTAACAACCTTTACTTTCTATTTTATATTACTAATATTGCTAAGGTTATTTTGTTTATTTTGTTTTGTATTCTAAATAAAATCAATAAGTACATATTTTCTTTACATCAATCTTTCTAAAGATTGATTGCAAACAAAGCACAAAAACAAACAAACATCTCAAAATTTATTTTAGATTTCAATGAAACTCCTAAATATGTCAAATGCATGTAAAATAATGTATGTAAAAATTAATGTAAACATTTTCACAAATATTAAAGGGGTAGTTAACCCAGAAATGAAAATTACCCCATGATTTTCTCATCCTTAAGCCATCCTAGGTGTATATGACTTTCTTCTTTCAGACGAATAAATTCTGAGTTATATTTTAAAAAATGGCTAAGCTTTATAATGGCAGTGAATGGCTGTTGAGATTTTGAAGCAAAATAAAGTGCATCCATCCATCCATCCATCACAAAACGTGTTCCACACGACTCCCGGGGGTTAATAAAGGCCTTCTGGATCAAATCAGTGCATTTGTATAAGAAAATTATCCATATTTAAAACTTTATAAACTATAATCTCTATCTTCCGCTAACTATCATAGACATGTTCATGAGAGAGCGGAAGCACAGAGGAGAGAGCAAAACAAAACAGCTTTCAAGAATTAGAAGTGCAAAACGAGTATTTGTAAAGAAAAATGTCAGATAATTTCAATATAAGCCAAGAGGAGATTTTTGCCCAGCCATATATGTTTGAACCAAGAGCTTATGCTACACATACGTCCTACATCACCCACTGGAATGGCACTCTCCTGTGAACACGCAGTTAGCGGAAGCTAGAGATTACAGTTTATAAAGTTTTAAATATGGATATCTTTTTTTACACTAACACATCAGTTCACTTCAGGAGGCCTTTATTAACCCACGTGGAGCACTTTTTATGATGGATGCACTTTATTGGACTTCAAAATGTCAGCAGCCATTCACTGCCATTATAAAGCTTGGAAGAGCCAATTGTATTCATCTGAAAGAAGAACGTCATATACACCTAGGATGGCTTGAGGGTGAGTAAATCATGGGGTACTTTTCATTTTTGTGTGAACTATTTCTTTAATTGACATTCATGTTTATTTCACTTTGTTTTTGGATTATTTTAGGTTTACATTTTAATAATTGTTATTAATGTCATTGGTTATTAATATTTCATATTTAATGACAGTAAAAAACTGTGTCTGGGACATGCAGTAGGAAAAAAAAACTTATTATATACAAAAAAAGTAAGAGAAAAAAAAATGTGCAGACATTATCATATATTGATTTAACAAAAAGAACAATAAATAAATAAATAAATAAATAAATAAAATGAAAAATAATAGTAATAATAATAATAATAAAGTTTGAATCTGCCAGTTTTAAGAAAAGTTAAGCCCTGACACATTATCAAAGAAATATCACATTAAATATTTATTAATCATACAAATAAATAAATACATAAATACATAATTAATTATTTAGACAGATGTTCTACAGCAGTGGTTCTCAAACTTTTTACAGTGGCATACCCCCCTGGGGCATTTAACATTTACCATTAAGGGATTTTTTTTTAAGACTTAGTAATTGTATGACATCTTTTATGTCATACTTTTAACATTCTATTAAGTGTATTATTAATATATGAAAGAAAGCAATAATTGATGGCAAAATTAAATGATACTTGTAGATTTACACCTAAATCGCCAGTATGTGGCGGCAAGTTATTGTTTTAATAAGCGAGGCGTCGCATCTTTAATGCATTCATTCAGTAAGGAAGCAGCTGAAGGTATGAATGGGTTATTTGTTGGAACTATTGCTTTCTTGTAAAATATAACAAAAATATTGACAATATTGTGTTTAAAATGTAGGCTACATTTAAAATGTAGAATGTTCACTTTATATTACCTTTTGTTGAACTATTATATAAAATCAACATTTGCAGTCCTTTGGATATTAAGAGAAAATTGCATTCTTGTTCATATTTTAAACATGAAAAGCAATAACTTGCACAGGGCATGTTTCTGAATCAAAGTGTTTCTTAAATCGATCTCTATTTAAGGTCTGTGTCAATATTTGTTCTTCATGCTATTAAGTGCTACAAATCTACTTCGAAGATTTAATGAACAGCAGCGTGATTTGTTAAAGCAGCATACTTTGCGGGCATCCTGTCATACGCACGCTGCTGGTGTGGATGCAGTCAGTTTTGACCATGAAAGAGGAAGTAATTTAATATCATTTGACTGTTTACGACACTCCAATTTTCCTGTTTTATACTAAAAGTGGTATTTTGCTTATCAGAAACACATGCTCTGTTTTAATGTTGCTTTAAATTGGGGTAAAATTAAATGAATGGCAAAGCTTAGCATTTTGTTAGCATTTTGTTTACCCCCTCCATCACCTCACGTACCCCAGTTTGAGAACCACTGTTCTACAGTAAATGAATGGTCTTTAAGAAATTAGTTTCCCTGTTGCTCCGAAATACAAGCAAAACTTGCATCATGTGAGTCAGGTACTTTTTTTCAAGTATTATTAACTTCTCCATCCAAAACCCAGACATACTGCATAATGAACAGCCATCATAGCCACCACAGTTTTGCTCTGGAACATTTTATGTTTGGATGGAAGTGTCGCTCTTGGCCCGTGGCGCTTGCTATTTCCTCTTTCCTCTTTTCTGTTTCAGTGTGTGCTGTGGAAGTGTCTTTGTGGGCTGCAGTCACTTTCTGCAAGTTTCCAACTTGAGATGACTTTGAAATAAGTTGATTTTAGAATAAAATAACCTACAGCTGAGCCCAGAAGGGCTCGATACCTCACAGCACAGGAGTGCAATCCCCTTTATCTACAGCAACTCAAGAGTTCCTATTTTAAAACACATCTAAATTCAAGGAAACGGATGCAAGGTGAAACACAGCTCATTTGAATTGTGGATGCGTCACTTTCAATATGCCTCTCCAGGTCTGGTTTAGCTGTAGTTTGCGGAAAGATCAGCAAACCAGGAAACCATTTGTGTCGGCCTGATAAAGTGTCACAGGCACTTATGCTGAGGGTGGCTGATGTAGGCTGTGTACTCGCTCATTACCGCGGCGGATGCCCTTGGACCGCAGGTTGTTGAAATTAAGCATGGCATCCCATAGAACCCCAGGCAAAATCCATCATCCAGAGACCCGCATTTCTCTTCTGCAGTTTTTTTGTGCCATCTGAGGTGAAATCCAAACCTGCAGACTCCCGACCCGTAGATCCCGCTCCACATGGGTGAAGGTGCAACAGGCAATTGAAACGGCATCCATGCTGTGGCTGCTCAGTGAATGTGTTTCTCTTCATCGCAGGAGACTCTGGGAGTAATGGGGCATGGTGGAGTCATGGCCCCATGGTGCCACAGTGGAGGGGGTCTTCACCTTGAAATAGGAAATATGGGTCTTCTGTTACTAAAGAAAGAGAATGACCTCTGTGAGCTACTGCACCTTGCCAGCATCTTCATCGACAGCTACTTTTTGAGGAGACACCTTAATGGCACCTCCCATGCTGAAATATCCATCTTAAAAATCAGTGAAAAATCAGTGAATAAGTGATTTATTCTGGTTTGGGTTCATAGGTGAGTAAGCCTATTGACCAGTATGATCAAAACTTTGTGTATCAAAATCAAAAATTCTGTAATCACTTACTCTGATCACTGATCAAAACTCACTTGTCCTGATGACATTTATTTAAAAATGTATTTAAAAATATGACAGTTCTGTACTCTTCTCCTCTTCTGGAAACCCAAAGTGATGACAAACAATTCCACACTTTCACTGAACTTTCAAACACAAATGAAGACAGTTTCTGTCCCTCCACTGAAAGTCCATTCCACCAAAACACTGATGCTTAAAAAAGTTAGTGGTTCAATCTAAGACAATCACTTTATCTGAATAGAATAATTTAGTGTTTTTTTTTTTTTTTTTTTTTGTTTTGTTTTTTTATTGACATATAAACATAGAGCATATTAAATATGGTAAATGGAAGCTCAACTGTTCTTGGTTGACTCATGACAAAAAAAAAAAAAAAAAATCACTGGTTGTGGCGGAAGCTCAAACATGCTTGCATGATATGAGAGAATAATCCTTACGGAACAAAAATATGTGGGATTGTAATGGAAAATGTAATGCAATATATATTAAATACATTTCAATATATGGGAAACCAGAACTACAAATTATGCTTAGATCATGTATGGCAATATATTGATACTGTACATGAATATATAGCAATGAAGACAAAAAAGGAGACAAAACTGTGCTACATTTTACATGTACTGAAACACTCATAAGTTAATGCATGGGTTTGCATAATGCTGAGCGCATATTCATAAACTTTTATTTCACTTTATTGTTTGCATGGTTACACACATTTATTGAGAAACATGAGCCAGTGTTAAATATTTGCGAGTTGAAAAAGTATGTGAATCTTTGCTATCAGTATCTGGTGTGACCCCTTTTTGAAGCAATAACCGCAGGTAATGTATTTTGTAACCGCTGATCAGTCCCGCTCAACAGCTTGTAAGAATTTTAGCCCATTCTCCAGTACAGAAACACTTGAACCCTGTGATATTAGATTTCCTCCTATGAACTTCTTGCTTCAGGTTCTTCCACAACATTTCAACTGGATGGTCCAGACTTTGACTCAGGCATTCAAATCATTAACCTTGTTGTTCTTTAACCATTTTTGGTATAATGACTTGTGTGCTTGTGGTCGTTGTCTTGGTGCATGACCCACTTTCTTTTGTATGAGTCGATTCTTGGACAGATGTCCTGACATTTTCCTTTAGAAATGCTGGTATAATTCAGAATTCATTGTTCCACCAATGATGGCAAGCCATTCTGGCCAAGATGCAGTAAAGCAGGCCCAAACCATGATACTACCACCACCATGTTTGACAGATGGAATAAGGTTCTTATGCTGGAATTATTATTATTATTATTATTATTATTATTATTATTGTTGTTGTTGTTGTTATTATTATTTTTCCCAAACATAACACTTCTCATTTAAACCCAAAAAGTTTTATTTTGGTCTCATCCATCCACAAAACATTTTTTTTCCAATAGCCCTCTGACTTGTCCACATGATATTTAGCACCTTTAACCTTTTTTTTTTTTTTTTTTTTTTTTAGAGTTATGGCTTTCTCCTTGCAACTGTGCCATTCATAGCATGGTTGTTCATTGTTCTCCTGATGATAGACTCATGGACATTAATATTAACCAATGTGAGAAAGGCCTTGATGTGCTTAAAAGTTACACTGGGGTCCTTTGCAACCTTGCAGACTATTACAAGTCTTGCTTTGGAGTGATCTTTGATGGTCAACCATTCCTAGGGAGGGCAATAGTCATCTTGAATTTCCTCCATTTGTGAACAATGTGTCTGACTGTGGATTTGTGGAGTCCAAACTCTTTAGAGATGGTTTTGTAACCTTTTCTAACTGCATGAGCAAAAACAACTCTTTTTCTGAGGTTCTCAGAGATCTACTTTGTTCATTTGCCATGATTAATTTCCACAAACATGATCAGACTTTGATAGATTCCTGTTCTTTAATTAAAACAGGGCATACACTGGCACCTGGTAGTCATCCTATTGATTGCTAACACATCTGAACAAATGACTCTAATTTCACCTTTAAAAGTAAAACTATCACAATTTTAGTGTTTTTTTGGACAGTGAGATGTCTTGTTAAAATCATAGTGGTTGGGAAATTTGATGAATTTATGTTTGTTCACATTTTACACACACAGTGCCATATTTTATCACATGTACACATAAATTATGAAGTGTTGCTTTCTCACGATGCTCTGTTCGTTGACACAGTCAAGAATAGCTTAAAGAGGTTGCCAGTGTTTACTAGACTGTGGACTAGGTTTGTCTCTTTGAACAGTGATGATCATTGATCAAAACTCACTTGTCCTGTCAACATAGTATTTAAAAATTACAGTTCTGTACTCTTCTCTTCTTCTTGAAACCCAAAGTGATCACAAAAAATGTCAGGTCCACTTTGGGTGCACATACTAGAGCTGAGGATGTTGTTAAGTTCAATTATAGTGTTCAATTATATGTCATCTTCCTGAAATTGCTCATGGATCTCATTAATAGTGTTGTCCAGTACACTGAAATGCAACTCCTTGTAATAGTCCTGGACTGAGTCTGCATTAGGTCCAGGCACAGTTGCTTTGTTTGTTCTCCTCCATGGACATCGAAGGCTGCAGTAGTTGTTTTTATTACACAACTTGACTGTGAACTCCCAAAGCTACTGAAAGTGGAGATCAGTTCTCATTGCTAAAAGAGCAGGGATTGTGGCAGATGCTAGTTTTCTTTTCAGTGGAATAATGTAAGGTGGATGACTGTAGCGCTTTGGACCGTACATTGCACTGCATGAGAAATCATTGCATCAAAATCCAAAGGGAACAAAAAGTAAAAATCAGTGACTGATGTTAGCAGACTACTTGGCTGTCCCCATCGCACATCATTTCACTTAGAGTGTCAACAATAGCCTCAAAGTTATCAAGTATGGCCTAGAGAGCCTCTGTACTGCACAGCTCCATTTTGTGTTGCTAAAAGGTTTCAGTGTGGTAGATTTACCAGAAAAGTCGCTGTTTCGTTCTCGCAAAGATTCAAAAACAGTGTCGTTTTGCTGACCCCTGAGTGAAGTTGTAGAGTTAATAAACATTGGTCAGCATGTGTCTCACAGCTGTAGTGGTGCAACAGACATCCACAATGCAGAGGCTCATTATATGTGAGTGACAGAATACATACACTGACCAAAATTATAAACGCAACACTTTCGTTTTTGCCCCCATTTTTCATGAGCTAAACTCAAAGATTTAAGACTTTTTCTATGTACACAAAAGGCCTATTTCTCTCAAATATTGTTTACTAATCTGTCTAAATGTGTGTTAGTGAGCACTTCCCCTTTGCCGAGATAATCCATCCATCTCACAGGTGTGGGATTTCAAGATGCTGATTAGACAGCATGATTATTGCACAGGTGTGCCTTAGGCTGGCCACAATAAAAGGCAACTCTAAAATGTGCAGTTTTATCACACAGCACAATGCCACAGATGTCGCAAGTTTTGAGGGAGCGTTCTATTGGCATGCTGACTGCAGGAATGTCCACCAGAGCTGTTGCCCATGAATTGAATGTTCATTTCTCTACCATAAGCTGTCTCCAAAGGTGTTTCAGAGAATTTGGCAGAACATCCAACCGGCCTCACAACCGCAGACCACATGTAACCACACCAACCCAGGACACGTCCAGCATCTTCACCTCCAAGATCATCTGAGACCAGCCACCCGGACAGCTGCTGCAACAATCGGTTTGCATAACCAAAGAATTTCTGCACAAACTGTCAGAAACCTCAGGGAAGCTCATCTGCATGCTCGTCGTCCTCATCGGGGTCTCGACCTGACTGCAGTTTGTCGTCGTAACGACTTGAGTGGGCAAATGCTTAGGGATGTGACGAGATCTGATGTGTCTCGTGAGACCAGTCGGATCGATGATATCTCGTGACGAAATCCTTGTAAAACATTTTGCAGTGTTTACATTAGAGCTGCACGATTAATCCTTAAAATATCGAGATCTCGATTCAAACACCCATGCGATCTTCTTCCTGAATGACAACGATTTAGCTATGTCTATTAGGACTGTTTGACATCATGAGTGTCAGTGGAGCGTGAGAAGCACGTTTTTTCGCTGCCCATGTTAATGAATCAGAGGGTCGGGGTAAATGTGAACACAGAAAGAGGAAGACAAACAGTCTTTTCAACCACATTATAATCATTATTTCTGTGTTACAGACATTTAAATAAAAGAAGTGCTGGGATAAAAGTTTATAGTTTGGGTATAAACAATTATTGTCTACAGTAGCCATCAAAACGAAACTATTTTGTATGTATAATAACGCTTATCCTCTTCCGCCAGGAGGTGGCAACAACTGCCCGTTTTAAAAAGAGTATGTCACTGAATCATTCATTCAGGAGATTTCAATAGTCAAACAAGTCTTAATGAAGTGAGACACTGACTCCTTCATTGAATGTTTTTTTGTTTGTTTGTTTGTTTAAATGATGTGTTTTTAAAAGACTTACACAATGAAGAGTTTGTCAGAACCACTAGTAAATTACGTTATTTTGTTTAGTTTTCTAATTTTTTCCTCCAGAATCGTGAGAGAATCATGGTCTCCAATTTATTAAAAATAACTGGGATTCTCAGTTTATCCAGAATCGAGAAGCTCTTGTTTATTACTGCATATAATTCATTAAAATGGAAGTTTAATTTCATAAAGTTTAAAATGCACCTACATTTTTTTTTTTTGCATTTTGTATTTTTCAGTTGAATAAAATACTATTTTACCTATATATTTCATCATTGAGAATTTCTTAAGAAAAGTTTAAAAATCTCATCTCGTCTCATTCTCGTGAACCCAGTCTCGTGTCTCGTCTCGTCTCGTGGGATAAGTGTCTCATCACACCCCTACAAATGCTCATATTTGATGGCGTCTGGCACTTTGGAGAGGTGTTCTCTTCACGGATGAATCCCGGTTTTCACTGTACAGGGCAGATGGCAGACAGCGTGTATGGCATCGTGTGGGTGAGCGGTTTGCTGATGTCAACGTTGTGGATCAAGTGGTCCATGATGGTGGTGGGGTTATGGTATGGGCAGGCGTATGCTATGGACAATGAACACAGGTGCATTTTATTGATGGCATTTGTGATGAGATCCTGAGGCCCATTGTTCTGCCATTCATCCACAACCATCACCTCATGTTACAGCATGATAATGCACGGCCCTATGTTGCAAGCATCTGTACACAATTTCTGGAAGTAGAAAACATCCCAGTTCTTGCATGGCCTCACCAGACATGTCACCCATTGAGCATGTTTGGGATGCTCAGGATCCAGTTCCTGCCAATATCCAGTAACTTCGCACAGCCATTGAAGAGGAGTGGACCAACATTCCATAGGCCACAATCAACAACCTGATCAACGACCCCCAGAATACAGTAAAACTGCACATTTTAGAGTAGCCTTTTATTGTGGCCAGCCTAAGGCACACCTGTGCAATAATCATGCTGTCTAATCAGCATCTTGATATGCCACACCTGCGAGGTGGATGGATTATCTCGGCAAAGGAGAAGTGCTCACTAACACAGATTTAGACAGATTTGTGAACAATATTTGAGAGATATAGGCATTTTGTGTACATAGAAAAAGTCTTAGATCTTTGAGTTCAGGTCATGAAAAATGGGAGCAAAAACAAAAGTGTGCGTTTATAATTTTGGTCAGTGTATATCGCCAGTGGATTTTCACCTAAAATGCATGTAGCTGCACCACGGTAGGTCCCTCGCAAACCCACGCACCATTGTAAGACTGGACTCTCAAGTTCCAGATATCAAGATAAAGGCTTGACAGTGCATTTTTTAAAAGAAAGGCCAAAGATTCACCATCTGTTCTGTCAGTTTGATAAAATCCAATGAATGATTCATGGACAGCGAGGTCTCTGTCAACATATCTTAAAACCACTGCTACTTGCTCGTAATTTCTTGCGTTTCTTCTGCAATAAGTGCAAAAATTCCATCTTCATGCACTCTCTGTATGGACATTATACACAGACATTATATTAATCAACTCATTCTGGTGCTTGCCATGGACATAAGTAAATGACCTCTTTCTCTTTTTGAATATCCAGTCAATTAGCTGGCTATCAGTGGTCCTTAATCCATCAGCTCTAAAAAATTTCCCAGATTTTCTGATTCATTGATTTCATTGTGACCACAAAGAGCAATACAGGAATAATAAAAGAAGAGTAAAGTCTCACTTTTTTTTTTCAAATACTCTCTGTTCTCATTCAGTCTCTTTGCGTGTTCACGGCTGGTTTATGCTTCCCGTTTTATGTGTCTGTTAATAGCCTTTCATTTTTAACCCTGCAGAAATGTGCATGCTGCTTTTCTGATGCTAATTGAATTTTTTAGTGTTTTTTTTTTTTTCCAGTTAACTAATCCAGTCACTTGAATTGTGTCCATTTTGGACCCACTAAATGCACAACAAATGAAACAAAAAAGCCAGATCAAGGGCGGGACTATATTCAAGCCAGTCATAAATTGCATACTATTCTTTCCTAAACATTCTACCATCCAATACTGGAAAAATGCAGACATTTTTGGTCCATGAACAGGATCTCACTCAGGATGCAGGCTGTCTGTGGAAGCTTGGCTAATTGCTCCAAATTTCAGTGGGGCCGACATCGGCTCACAGCAGGATTTCTCCTCTTTTGAATGAGTGACACTTGTCTGCTCAATTACCTGTCCTCCATCAGCTATATCTGTTTTTTTTTTTTTTTTTTTTTTGGCTTAGTCATTTTGTCTGATTGATCATTTAGTTTTCTATGAAAGGAATCGTGTCATTTCAGAAGACTTACACTGTCTTTATGAACTGAAATGGACTTTTAATGGAGGGACAGAAATCTGTCAATTTTAATAAAGATATCTTCATTTGTGTTTCAGCGATTAATGAAAATCTTACAGGTTTGAAATGGCATAAGGGAGAACTTAATTTTTGGCATAACTTTCCTTTTAAAGTGCTCCTATTATGCCTATCAAATATGACTTTTCATGCAGTGTGTCATGTAGCTGTATGTGAACATAAAATATCTGCAAAGTTGTGAAGTCAACAGTGCACGCTAAATAAAGTTATTGTCTATCAAAAAAAAAAAAAAAAAAAGAGAGTTGGCTCACAATCGCCTGAACAAGTCGTCAGGAATTCAAATCTTATTCTGTTACAGTTGCACATCACAAAGTAACACATTTGCATAATGTCCGCCCAACTTGCCCGCCCACAAACACAGTAAAATTTCCATGTGGTTTACATAATTTTGAGAATCCTATGCTGTGAGAAATAAATTGGTTTTATATTCACTTCCAAAAGATGAATCTACAAAGAATAAGTGGTTAACATAAAGTTTTTCAACAACACTTCAGCAGTACAGTTCCAATCTTGAGTTGTGTTCCCGTCATTTTACTGACGACTGCTTTTCCAATCTCGGAGAGTACAACGCGGGATTCACCAAACGTTTGCTCTTAAAAGATAGATCAGTGCCCAGTTTATTTGGACCAGCTTGCTTATTTGAACCTCTACCTGCAAGTATGATCAATAATTGATTATTGTATTTTCTAGCGATCGTTCAAAATACGTAGTTGTGTATGTTATGTTGTGTAACAACCCTGCACATGTTTTGCTAACTGGCTAACTTCTGTAGTTCTGTTGTTCAGCTGTGGGCCCACTGTAGGCTAAAAATTTGTTATTGATGCAGCTTGACTGTCTGTATGTCTCATTAGTTGGAGTAATGATAAAGGATGGCGCACAACTTTACACCATGTAATGCATTATACATTGTTGAAGTTTACAACATAGAGGTGTGCCCGGTTCGCTTACATAAGCAAATTGCGAGCACTTTCCACGGTAGTCCGTACTAACTTGTCGATCAGCCACTTGAACTATTTCATCGTCATACTCTGGCTCGAACTGGTAAGTTAAAATTGATGCCATCTTTTCTATGTATTGACAAGTCTCCAGGGCTGTCATTCAGTTATGGCAATGGGCGTTTTTGTTTTCGACACGCACTGTACGCAGTAGACCAATCGTAAAGGACTGTGCCATCTGACCAATCACAGCAGTGAGGGCTCACGGAAAGGAGGGGTTTAGAGAGACTGATTCTTTGAACTGCTTCGCCCGAGTCGTTTACGAATCAATTAGAAATGAGGTCAAATTGAATTAATTTTGGAGAAAACTAAAGTTTTTTCCTTGCATACATGTAAACCTGTTTCAGGATACTCATAAAACAATATTAGCAACCTTTAAAATGGCCTAATAGGAGCACTTTAAGATATTTAAAAATGGAGACACTAGCATACCAGATGTTTTTTGAGTATTTTTCACACGCTAAATGGGCACCTTAATATTCTTGACATGAAGCAACAAACTTGATTAACACATTAGCATGTTGCTAAGCTGATGACTTTATACTGAAATATCCTTTTTTTCCGTGACTTAGAAAATATTACAGATGTCAAAGTTGGTCTATTGTCATTTCCGTTCTGGGTAACAAACAATGTAATGTTTATGTCATGAAACCACAGCACAGATCCTTAACAGTAGAATAAATGCAGGTTCGCAGTAATGCAGGCAATAGATACTGCATATGGACCGCAGTGTACATGTCAGCACGTATGTCCATGCAATATTTTTATCATTGCAAATAAAATACAAATGCTTCTATCAAATATAAAAGATTCAGTTATTCTGGCTTAAACAAAACATCACACAAGGCCGATGGAATTCCTCAAAACACATCTGGTAAACAAACACCTTTGATGATCTCATATCACAGAGGCTAAAAAAGCCTGGATGCCATATATTCGGCTCTTTGAGGTTCTTATGTGGAAAAAAAAATCATTCCCTCAATCTCTGTTCACTTCATAGCTGGTTTGATTGTGAGAACAGAGAGCTTAGAAATGCATTCGAGTCCCTGTCAGCTCTTAAAATGTCTATGTTTTTATGTTTGTATGCACTGGATGTGTGAATTCTCATTTATAAGTGTGCTTCGTAGAACTTAAAAAGTTCAGTTTTAATTGCCTCCATGTTATACAGTGTCAGGATTGTGTTCTGTTTGTCTTGCTTTTTCTAGTGTTTTTCCCCTTTTGTTTCTTGTGTTTTCGTTTAGTCCGTGTTTCCCCCCTTAGGTTTTGTTTACTTGGTATAGTCTTGCCCATATTTGTACTTCCCCTTATTATCTCGTTTGTGACCACTCCCTTGTCCTTGTGTATTTAAGGTCTGTTTGTTGCACTAGGTTTTGTCGGTGATTATATTGTCTTTATGTTATTTTGCTTGTCGTGGTTGCTGGTTCCCTGCGTTTCCCTGAGTTTGTGCATTTGGATATTTGAATAAATGTGCATTGAATGAATCTCCACTCTCCTACGTTTCGTTCACGACGACGACCCTGACAGAAATCACCGACCTAAAGACAACAACATGGATGCCGAGAGGAGGATCATGGGCATTCGTCGGGGGATGAGGCCGGTGGAACGATATGTGGAGGAATTCTTGGAGGTTTGTCATCTGGTGAGTTGGAGCGATGCGATGATTAATACGTGTTTTCTAATGGGGCTAAATAATTCCCAGTTGCTCAGTTCCATACCCTATGAGGATCGCTATAAACCGGTTGCTGAATTTATCAACCAGGTCCTCACCCTCAGTCATTCCGATTTTTACGTTGATGTGAAGGATTCCGATCTTTCCCCCATTAGAGAACGCGTTGCCGCTCCAGCCCACCATCAGCCAGCTTCCTCCACATGCCGTCCCGACCGGCCCGCTCCCTCTGGTCTTCCTGCGCTTCCTCCTGTTCGTTATTCCTCCTCTCTCATCGTCAGTCCGGAGATCGCGGCCAGCCCTCCGAGGTCATGGCCAACCTTGATGACCAGTGTGCTGGATCCACCACTAATGTCTGTACACAAGATGGCTGCCGCCACGCCAGAGTCTGCACGCAAAATGGCCGCCGCCACGCCAGAGTCTGCACGCAAGATGGCCGCCGCCACGCCAGAGTCTGCACGCAAGATGGCTGCCGCCACGTCAGAGTCTGCATGCAAGATGGCCGCCACGCCAGAGTCTACACGTAAGATGGCCGCCACTCCAGAGGCTGCTCGCAAAATGGCCGCCAAGATTGAGCCTCCGGCCAAGATGGCCGCCAAGACGGAGCCCCCGGCCAAGATGGCCGCCGCACCCGAGCTCACTGACCCGCCAGAGCGCCCTCATGCGACCGCCCGCACAGAGCCTGCTCATCCAGTGTCTCCGCTGGAGACGCCCAGCCCTCCAGAATTTCCGCTGGGGTCGTCCAGCCGTCCAGAGCCCGCTCGCCCCGAGCGCCGTCCAGGGCCCTCTTCTCAAGTGCTTCCTTCAGAGCCCACGTCTCCTTTGGCACTTCCTGAGTCAAGCGGCCGAGTCAAGTCAAGCGGCCGAGTCAAGTCAAGTCAAGCGGCCGAGTCAAGTCAAGACACAGCTCCACTTCCTGAGTCAAGTCAAGCGGCCGAGTCAAGTCAAGACACAGCTCCACTTCCGGAGTCAAGTCAAGCGGCGGCTGTAATTCCTGAGTCAAGTCAAGCTGCAGCTGTGTCATCTAAGGCAAGTCATGTTGCAGCTGGGTTTACAGAGTCTAGTCAAGTTATGGCGGCGCCTCCCGAGTCCAGTCAAGGAACCGCTACGCTCCCCGAAGCAAGTCAAGTCAGAACTGTAATGTCCAAGTCAAATCAAATTACAGTTGTCATTCCGGTCTCAAGTCAAGTTACAGCCGTCTTTCATGAACCAAGCACTGACAAGATGGCCGTCACATCAGCTCAGCCAGCTCCCACTAACACCGCGTCTGCCAAACCACAGCCTGTTCCCATCAGGTATTCTGCTCCTGAGTCTGCACCCGTCGTGGCCGCTCTTCCTGATGTGGTTCCTGAACTAAGTCACATTACATCTGCCAACCCTGCTAAGTCTAGTCAAGACTCTACAACACCTCCTGAATCACGTCAAGCCGCAGCTGCTCCAGCAAGGTCAAGTCAACTCACAACTATCCCAGTTAAGCCAAGTCAAGTCACTACAGATCTTCACAAGCCAGGTCAAACTACAGCTGTTCTTCATGAGCCAAATCACGTCTCGTCTGACTGCCCAGAGCCTCGCTATGTCTCGTCCCCTACGATCATGATGGTCAGCAAAGAGACCCTGCCACCCGCTACTGCTCTTCCCTTAATGGCGGTTGCCATTTGGTGTGTGTGGGCTGCACACTGTGCTCCTGATGTCACGTCAGTTCACGAACCTACTCAAGAGCTCACGTCTGTTCACAAGTCAGCTCCTGAAGTCACTGCTGTTCACAAGTTAGCTTCCGAGGTCATGTCAGCTCACAAGTCGGCTATAGAGGTCTCGTCTGCGCACAAGTTCGCCACTGAGATCCCGTCTGGTCTCAAGTCCACTCTCGAAACCTCTTCCACTAGAGAAGCCGCGCCCATGCCCCCAGAGGTGTCAGCTCCGGCTGTAGAGCCTCCTATGGGGGCGGCGTTAAACCATAAACTCTCTGCTTCTCCCTCTCTTCTGTCCACCTCCTCTATCCCTGCTTTCCCCAGGTCCCAGGCTGTGACGCAGTTGCCCGCGCTGCCCGGGAAGGCTCAAGCTCGCCCTCCAGAGCCAGAGCCGGATCTCTGTCCAGCGCGCCTTCCAGCGCGCCCTCCAGAGTCTGCGCGCGCCTCCTCCAGAGTCCAGCGCGCCCTCCAGAGTCTGCGCGCGCTCCTCCTCCAGCGCGCCCTCCAGAGTCTGCGCGCGCTCCTCCTCCAGAGTCTGCGCGCCCTCCTCCTCCAGAGTCTGCGCGCCCTCCTCCTCCAGAGTCTGCGCGCCCTCCTCCTCCAGAGTCTGCGCGCCCTCCTCCTCCAGAGTCTGCGCGCCCTCCTCCTCCAGAGTCTGCGCGCCCTCTGCTCCTCCAGAGTCTGCGCGCCCTCCTCCTCCAGAGTCTGCGCGCCCTCCTCCTCCAGAGTCTGCGCGCCCTCCTCCTCCAGAGTCTGCGCGCCCTCCTCCTCCAGAGTCTGCGCGCCCTCCTCCTCCAGAGTCTGCGCGCCCTCCAGAGTCTGCGCGCTCCTCCTCCAGAGTCTGCGCGCTCCTCCAGAGTCTGCGCGCCCTCCAGAGTCTGCGCGCCCTCCTCCTCCAGAGTCTGCGCGCCCCTCCTCCTCCAGAGTCTGCGCGCCCTCCTCCTCCAGAGTCTGCGCGCCCTCCTCCTCCAGAGTCTGCGCGCCCTCCTCCTCCAGAGTCTGCGCGCCCTCCTCCTCCAGAGTCTGCGCGCCCTCCTCCTCCAGAGTCTCTCTGCGCGCCCTCCTCCTCCAGAGTCTGCGCGCCCTCCTCCTCCAGAGTCTGCGCGCCTCCAGAGTCTGCGCGCCCTCCTCCAGAGTCTGCGCGCCCTCCTCCTCCAGAGTCTGCGCGCCCTCCTCCTCCAGAGTCTGCGCGCCCCAGAGTCTGCGCGCGCTCCTCCTCCAGAGTCTGCGCGCCCTCCTCCTCCAGAGTCTGCGCGCCCTCCTCCTCCAGAGTCTGCGCGCCCTCCTCCTCCAGAGTCTGCGCGCCCTCCTCCTCCAGAGTCTGCGCGCCCTCCTCCTCCAGAGTCTGCGCGCCCCTCCTCCTCCTCCAGAGTCTGCGCGCCCTCCTCCTCCAGAGTCTGCGCGCCCTCCTCCTCCAGAGTCTGCGCGCCCTCCTCCTCCAGAGTCTGCGCGCCCTCCTCCTCCAGAGTCTGCGCGCCCCTCCAGAGTCTCCTCCAGAGTCTGCGCGCCCTCCTCCTCCAGAGTCTGCGCGCCCTCCTCCAGAGAGTCTGCGCTGCGCGCCCTCCTCCCCTGCTCCTCCAGAGTCTGCGCGCCCTCCTCCTCCAGAGTCTGCGCGCCCTCCTCCTCCAGAGTCTGCGCGCCCTCCTCCTCCAGAGTCTGCGCGCCCTCCTCCTCCAGAGTCTGCGCGCCCTCCTCCTCCAGAGTCTGCGCGCCTCCTCCAGAGTCCTCCTCCTCCAGAGTCTGCGCGCCCTCCTCCTCCAGAGTCTGCGCGCCCTCCTCCTCCAGAGTCTGCGCGCCCTCCTCCTCCAGAGTCTGCGCGCCCTCCTCCTCCAGAGTCTGCGCGCCCTCCTCCTCCAGAGTCTGCGCGCCCTCCTCCTCCAGAGTCTGCGCGCCCTCCTCCTCCAGAGTCTGCGCGCCCTCCTCCTCCAGAGTCTGCGCGCCCTCCTCCTCCAGAGTCTGCGCGCCCTCCTCCTCCAGAGTCTGCGCGCCCTCCTCCTCCAGAGTCTGCGCGCCCTCCTCCTCCAGAGTCTGCGCGCCCTCCTCCTCCAGAGTCTGCGCGCCCTCCTCCTCCAGAGTCTGCGCGCCCTCCTCCTCCAGAGTCTGCGCGCCCTCCTCCTCCAGAGTCTGCGCGCCTCCTCCTCCAGAGTCTGCGCGCCCTCCTCCTCTGCAGAGTCTGCGCGCCCTCCTCCTCCAGAGTCTGCGCGCCCTCCTCCTCCAGAGTCTGCGCGCCCTCCAGAACAACAATTTACAGATAATGTACTCACCCACTTGTCATCCAAGATCTTCATGTCTTTTTTTTCTTCAGTCGTAAAAAAAAAAAAAAAATGTTTTCCATATAATGGACTGATATGGTGCCCCGATTTTGAACTTCCAAAATGCAGTTTAAATGCAGCTTCAAACAATCCCAAATGCTGTTGTAAACAAGTCCAGCCAAGGAAGAAGGGTCTTATCTAGCGAAACAATGTATTATTTTTATGAAAATAACCAAATTTACATACCTTTTAATGTCAAGCACTGTCTTGTCTTGCTCTTCCCGACCTCTGTTTTTTTCCGGTTCATGACAGTTAGGGTATGTCGAAAAACTCCCATCTCATGTTCTCCCTCAACTTAAAAATCGTACTATATCGCTGTTTCACTGTTTGATCTTCTTTGCATGTTCACTTCGCAAAGACTGATTCGGAACTTCTGCAGTGATGTAGGATGATTTTGAAATAATTTTTGGAGTTGAGGGAGAAAATACAATTGGAGTTTTTCGACATACCCTAACTGTCTTGAGCCAGAATACACAGAGTTCAGGGAGAACAAGACGAGCGTTAGAGATTAAAAAGTATTTAAAAGTATTTAAAAAAATTTTAAAATGAAAATAACCAATCATTTTGCTAGATAAGACCCTTTTCTTCAATTGGGATCATTCACAACCTCATTTGGGATCGTTTGAAGCCGCATTTAAACTGCATTTTTGAAGTTCAAACTCGGGGAACCATAGCATATGGAGAAAAATCCT
Organism: Labeo rohita; assembly: GCF_022985175.1. NCBI lineage: Eukaryota > Metazoa > Chordata > Actinopteri > Cypriniformes > Cyprinidae > Labeo > Labeo rohita. Next base: position 31,002,508 of record NC_066886.1, on the reverse strand, counting down.
GAATTTTTTTGTTCAAAAAACATAATTTCTTTATGACTGAAGAAAGAAAGACATGAACATCTTGGAAGACAAGGGGGTGAGTACATTGTCTATAAATTGATGTTCTGGAAGTGGATTTCTCCTTTAAATTGACATAAGTAGCATATTTATTTTATTTTATTTTATTTTATTTTTTTTTTTCTAAAGGTTAGGTATAAGCAAAACATTTCAACACTTCATGTTCAACAATCATTGTTGTTGTTTCAAAACTTCTTGAAAAATAAATTGTTGTTGTTTGTTTGTTTTGGATATATATATATATATATATATATATATATATATATATATATATACATATTATACTTTTTTTTTTGGCACTTTACATATTCATTCATTCATTCATTCATTCATTCACAGAAAGAGTGTTAACTACACTTGCAAGCAATCTGAAAGTAAGCCTGGGCACTGAAAAAAAAAAAAAAAAAAAAAAAAACTTGCTCTTGAAAAAGAAAAACTAAAAGTCCTGTCAAACTCAACTTTCCTCCAGTTTAAGTGTTAGAGCAGAAGAGTTTACTCACTGTAGCCATCTGGATGCTGGTGTGCCCTTCTGTGCTAGTTGCTGAAAAACTACCCTCCAGAAGCAGACACCAGACACGATACACCCACAAAACACCCTGCAGATTCCAGACCAGACACAATCTAAGCATACATAAAACTGACAGCTCTTCGCTCTTGTCAGAAGGATTTGACACATGAAAAGTCTTCAAAAAGATGAAGGTTAAAACTGTACTATTCTTGAACACTAAATGAGAGATGCATTGTGAGACTGTGCTTTGATATAACTGCCCACTAGTGGACAAGTAATGCATAGCATCACCATTATTTTGTTGAATAACCCATGTTGTTTTCCTCTCAAATTAAATAATAATAATAATAATAATAATAATAATAATAATAATAATAATAATAATAATATATAAATAAAAATAAATAAAAAATAATAAAATATAAAAGTTTAGACTCTGAAAGCTTCAATTACTTTTTGAAGGACAGTTTTGTTTTGTGTTAAAATTGTTGCATTAGATTTTTCCAGGATAAATTCATCTTGATAGAACTGTTATCACCTATTATTTTCCAAAAAAAACAGTTAATCAACAACTTGATTAAAGTGTTGAAATAGTACCAAAACACATACTTGAAATATACTCTTAAATATATAAATATATAAATATATATATATATATATATATATATATCTTATATATCTTAAATAAAAGAGTTAACTGCAGAAGAGAAGACTGTACACATCTATTTCCAGTAAAATACGTTTAGTTACTAAGAGATCAAAACAGGGGGCGAAGCAAAGCTGGGTCTGTAGGAGTAGCATTCTTTATCCGGAGACATAATATAAAGATACAGATGCCCACATATTTGCTTCTTTGAAACGTAATTAGGTTTGATATCATAACACTGTAACTGTAATATGAGATGTCTGTGAATTAAGGGTATATGAGTATAAATTACCACAGAAGGTGAGAACATTATTCAATGTGGTTGCAACACAGGCTCATATACATGCACCTACCTACATTTTACAAAACTTCAAAAACGTATCTACAGGCCTACGTACAGTACAATCAACTGCAGGTAAAAATTATCATTAGTGGCAGTAAAAAAACAACAACTTTTATCCTCCTTTACACAAATTGACTACACGAATAACAAAGACTTATGGGTGATGTTTTTTTCTCAGTAATCTGCTTTTGTGGCATGTTTGTCGCAGCCAAGTTTCAGCTATACAAGCACGAAACATCCAATAGGTCACACTCGCTCGCTCTCATTGGCTGTTGTAGGTATCATGTCAGAGTCACCCCGATCAAGAATCTTTAACTGCTTTAAATTCTTTACAGTAACTGCTTCTGATCAAGGCGTCCCCGAACTCAAATAGTATATATCAAATGTGTTTGATGCTTATGATTTGAGCTCGGGGGCACTTTATCTCGATTGGAAGCAGTTAAAAAATCGTAGTTATTTTAGTTATTTTACAATAGTTATTTTGGACAAAAAATTGTTTGCAACAAACGATGTTCAGACAAATCAGGCTTAAATTTGGCCTGTGTGTAGTGTGTAGTCAGTCTTATGTCTAGTTCAGCAACACGTTCTCACTCCCAACTCGTCACATATTGATGGTTGGTTAGGACCCTTTGACGTCACTTTTTGACACACAGGGTACCCCTTTAGCGTCATTGTTCAACATGTTGGGTCCTTCACTGCTTTAAATAAGAAACCCTTGGCGTCATAATGCCAATGGGGTAAACAAAAACTCACTTAATTGTGACTTGTTTTTTTCTGAAAAAAAGATTATAATTTTTCCTTGTCTAGAAAATCCTTCTTGATTTTAGAATTTTTAGATATTTTGGCTGGAAACAAGACTATTTTAGACTATGTTTAGTTATAAACTAAAATCTAAGTAAAAAAAAAAATATTTTTTGCAGTGTGATGAGCTGCTCTAAAAAAAAAAAAATGCCCCATTTCTTGTGTTCACAATTTTCTTTTAAAGCTGTGTTGCTGCTGCTGTTTTTTCCGATGACCTCAACCCATGCCTTGCTCTATCACTGGCTGTAGCTAGATAGTTTTGGGTCCAGAGCATGCTAGATATTTGTTTGTTGTAAGTGAGGCGTTGGTGAGGCATCAGCAAGCCTCTTTGATGTGTCGTTGAGTAGTTCACACATAAAGATTGCAGAGCACTGATTTTCCCCTGATCACACTTGTCGGTAAGCTTGTTGACTTGCAAATCAGGTATAAATTAGGCTTAAAATCCTAGAGTGTGATCTTGGCGTTACACGTGTTTCCTCTGTTCTGTTTTCTACCAGTCCTTAGTTACCATGTTTGCTGAATAATTAGTTCACACCTGTTATCTTTGAGTTAATTATCCTTGTGTATTTAAGCCCTTCAATTTTTTTTTTTTCCCAGTTCATGGTCCAGTATTGTTTGTGTGTTGTGTGGTACATGCTATTGTGTTGCCTTCTTATATGATCTGTGGATTACTTGAGTGTTTTTTTTTTTTTTTTTTTGAATACTTTTTTGTTATTTGTAGCCTTTTGGAACATTATTCATCTTCCTTGGACTAAACTGTGACAGTGTTATGACCTCGAAACATTTGTACAATAGTGTATGATTTGCAGACTAATACGTTTTGACGTTTGCATCACATAACCAGCTCCATATGTTGGCTTTGGCTTTACTGAAGTATTGTTGTAAACTTGTTCAAGTCCTCTAAAATGTGAGTCACGATAAAAGCCAGCTAAAGTGACATGGTTGCTTCAGTAAATGTGTTTTTATGTCACATTTGCTTTTCTCACTATTGGTTAGGTTTAGGGTAGGTGGTACATTATTTTCAGAAGCGATAGAGAATTTAAGCGCTGGTCTTTTCATGGACGTTTAATTTTCGAACTGCTGCGATATAAATAAATAATACAATACAACTTTCCAGACTCCCGTTCATCTGTTTTGGATAAAACTAAACAGACTTTTAGAGCCACGCACTGGACATTTCACTTAGAAATCGCCACAAAACATGCAAGAAGCAATGTTATATAGTTTTGGAGCAGTGTCGCCAAAGGCAGGAATTTTTCCAGTTGGCTGCATTTAGTTTCTTGCTGTGCGGTACACAGGGCCATTCGAGGCATTCATGTCTGCTATTATTGTAAGAAAAGGCTACATGGCATGTGAAAAGCCAACTGCAAGGATGCACAACTGCATCTTTGCAGTTTGGTGTGTTTTCATGAAGTGAAATTTCAAATTTAATGTGTTCGAGTCCGAAACCAAGGTGGGATGCAAAGAAAGTAAACAAATGAAGCCTTCTTTCCACACCTTTCAAAACACACAAACACTATAATTCATTCCAAACAAGAAAAGATTACCAAGGTGCACTGCTGCGACTGGCATAAAGCCGAAGGTGAAATATGGAGAAAGGATAAATGGGGTGTGTTAAATAGACCATGTTTCCATCAGTCGGCCAAAGTGAACCACATGTGCCGTCTCCCAGAAGTCTGTTCAGTTCTCTTATCAGGAGCAGGCCTCTTATCTCATAGCTCCATAACAGCAAACACACTCACACAAGAACAAATGTACACACACTCCCAAAACACACACACACACACTGTTCTAACACAAGCGCCGATGCCGAATTATCTTAATCAGTTTGTAGCTACGTGACATTTGGTTGCCTTTTTGTCAATCGGTGATATAAAAGTTCATCTCATTGGCAGACTGAAAGCAAAGAAGCCATGCATTGGATTCTATTGTAAAATGGTATATGCTAATTTTGAAGTTACAAAAGACCTGCCTTTAAATTTTAGTTTTCCACATAAGCCTGATTATCCAGCACTAACAGTATGATTTTTAAAGGTCAGAAAGGATACCATATGGGTGCACCCAAGGACTTCTAATAAACCTGGAGAAAGCAAAAGCATTTCCATTAATCTCAAATGCTAGTTACTAGTTAATCAGCCCTGAAAGTGCAATACCAGTTTTTTCCATGAATGCTTTGAAATACTTACTGTAATGGATTTCTTAAAGTACATGTTGTTTCCATATTTTTTTCCGACACAGCTAATTTTCAGTAACCATCAAAGCAGGAAGATGCAACATTTACCAGCAAAGTCATTCTGACAAAACAAACCAGCCAGACCTTGATCTCCTGACAGCACCATTGCCAAAACATTGAAGTTATTTTAAATCTGCAATTTCCGTCAGAATCATCTTTCATTGAGCTATGACAGAGAGCTCTGACATTCAGTGTAGTCTGACCTTAATGAGCTGATGTTTTTCCATTTGATGCACTGACCTGTGGTCACCTCTTCGTCTTATGGCTCTAGCTGGTGCTCTAATCTGTTATTAGTCTGTCTGGTTGTAAAAACAGCTTGACTATAATGCCTCGTTTTCAATTTCCCTCATTCTGTCCTGCTTAAAACTTTCTTCATTAATGTAGCAAAATTAGACAAAGTTTCATGTCCCGGGGGAACCTATAAAATCCCTTTCCTAATTAAGTAGTATTAGCAGTAAAGACATCATTGCAAGGTGGCTTTAATTACTTTTTGACATTAATAGCTTGAGACTGGATGCAGATTTGTTGTTGATGGGCTAAATTTATATGATCATAAACACCTGCATGCATGGGGGCTTTTTTCTTCTTCAGGTTGAATGAAAGTAAGAAGCTCATCGACTGAAAATTTCATTGATGGGGCATCAGCAGTTTTCATTTTATCGACTGACTTCACTTCAGAGCCGACATCTGATTAATTTGTTTTTATACTCCAAGGATGCTAATAAGGTCATTGTTGTTTTGTAGGTACAACTAGTTTTTGGATGTTATTTTTAAAAGCAATAACAGAGTCAAACAAAGCCAATTTCTGAGGTCGGAAAACCTGGATATATTAGCATAAACCAAGGATGGTTAAATAAATGAAAGCATAAACATGTCTATATCTTTAAATCATGATGATATGTGGGGTTTCTTATGTTCCTTTGGCTAATAATGTAAACCTGTAATGCTCCACAGTCTACATCCAAGGCCTGTACTGGCATCTAGTGGATAGTATGTGTACTAAGATTACTATTTTGTGTTTCAACATGTTCTTCAGAGGAGTGGGTAAAATAACCACAAAGGCAATGATTTTGTTATTCTTTGAATACATTTGCTATTTATGGATCAACATATTAGCCTCCTGTTATCAATTCACTCATATTTACTTACCAGTCCAAAACTCCTTGTTAAGTAAACAGCTATTATCCTCATTTTTTAAATGGCAATTCAATTATATTGAACAATCTTGACAATTAGTTAGCACAGTATGCAAATAATAGTAATTGTGTGTGATGTAATGCAACCTTGTTTCTCATAGGCTTATGTCTGACTTGCCCGTTTGTCTATTTATAACAGCTGAACAGACGAGAGGTATTTACATCCACACAGACCCATTTAAACAAACACAAGTCATGCTAACATCGCCAGGGCAGGCAAGGGTAAGTGAGACTGACCTGTATTTATGCTCAAGAGCTTTAACAATAACACAGACGTCTAGAAGCGTGTTACTGGTCTCTCTCGGTGAAGAATACTAATTGTGCATGTGTATTGTCATAACAATGGGTAAACCTGTTTACCGTTCGAAATTCAAAGATTGTCTAATGCAGTGTTTGAAGGTGCATGGTTATTATAACAGTTTTCTTAGACGTTCTGCTATTTTTATGGTCAAATAGTTCATCTAAGCAAAAGTGTTAAGGTTTTATGCTCATTCATCTACAAAGCATTGTCTGTTATGTAAATATTTATTCAGTGCAGTCTGAGAATTGTCTTGTTATGTGGTTTTATGTTGTGTCTGTTCTAGAAAGACAAGTCAATAATTGTCTAGACAATAGCAACACTGGAACATTTCCGAGACTTGTTTCCTTTCAGCGTCTATTCCCTTGTCTCATTACAGAGTCTATTTTCAAACACAAGAAATATCAACAGTCATGGTAAGCTTCGAGTTTCAAAGTAGTCATGTACTTCGTGCTTTCAAACAAGCAAGTGTTATGTATCAAACAATGCAAGTACAATAATGGTTATCTAGTGGGCAACAAATACATGTATTGGATTGTCACCTCCAGGGCAAGAATAGGATTACCAGCTCTGGTCTTCATCCACACTGCGAAAAATGTCATAACCAGCACTGCAAGATTCCAGTAGACATCCCCACATCATGCGTCTTCATTTCCTGCCACCTGCAATGCGGAGCTGCCTTCCACCTTTGTAAAGAGGATGAGCATCGTCTTCTCTGCCCTAAAGAAACAGTACCCTGCATCAACTCTGGTTATGGCTGTCCCATGACCATGACTCGTCAAAGACTTGCCCAGCATCTAGAAGTGTGTCCTGCCAGTGTCATCACATGTACCCTGGAATGGAACCGATGGCCTGTGAACGAGACCGATACCACCTTTTACAGAAATGCCCTCCAGGATCCAGACTGCATGAGTCATTTGGATCTTGCTATGGCCCTTAGAGATCAGAAGCTTCTGTTTAGCTCAATTCAGATGAAGACACTCTTCCCCGAGTTGATAGAGAAGATGGAGGAGCCTGAAGTCCCACTGGATGGTGCGGTAGGAGGTGTTGATCCAGGGAGCTGGGAGTCTCAGAATTTAAACCCCGAGGAGATGTTGGAGAATAGTCTTAATGGAGAGGAGGTACAAGAACTAACTCAAGAGGAAAGGCTGGCCCTGGCTAAAAGTAAAGATGTGGCCTGCTTGGAGAACTACGGGATGTGGGAGAGAATGTTTGCGAAGGAGAAGGAAGGATGCAAGCAAACTGTGAAGAATTTAGAGGATAAAAGTTGTCCGACTAAGGACAAGGAAGACACAAGAGTGACCGCTCAGAATTCCCACGATGCAGAGATTGTCAGAACAGGTTTAGCCCCTTGGCAAGATGGCGTTCTTGACAGACTCCGTAAAGAGGTCAACGTGGCCGAGTATAATATGTATCTGGTGCACAACGGATGCATGCTTATCAACTTTGGCCAGCTGGCTGCTTGCACACCTAAAGAAAAAGATTTTGTTTATGGAAATTTAGAGCCCATCGAAGTTCAAACCATACACTCTTTCAATGTGCCGATGAGCTACAGAGCCAAGCGTAGCCACCTCAAGGATCCATCAAAATTGGTTAAGAAGACAGACCAGAATGTGGACACATCTGATTTAGGCATTGCTATTGAAGAGCTCCCAAAGGCGAATGAGGTAGAGACTACACTGCTATGCTGTCTAGAAAGAGAACTGAAAGGTCATCAGATATGTGAGACTGTTGGAATCGACGGGCTGTATGTTGATTTTGGCACCCAGACCTATGACTTCCATTCTGCTCCATTCAAAAGTGATGCATCTTTGGCTGATGTTGTTGCGGACCAGCCTCAAAACCTACATGTGCAGATTCAGACCGAATGTGTGACTAGGAGACACAATAAATCCTGCTCAGCTTTTACTTACCTGTGCTGTCATGCCTTCAGGCGTGATGAATACCCCTGGCACTTCAGGAACGTGCACGGAGACATCCAGTCATGTCTTACTGGCTGGTTTTTACAGCGGTGCCCGCTGGCTTACCTTGGTTGCACCTTTAGCCAGAAGCAATTTCGACCATCTAAATATCGGGCTACCGTAAGCTATGATACAGATCTTAGCACTTTCATCTTACAACCAGATGTGGCAGCATCACTTTACAAAGGAGTAAGAACCGTTAACAGTGAACGTAAACGAGCAAGGAATTTGGATTCTTTGAGCAGACTCCCTTTTGAGATCTTACATCACATAGTGAGTTTTCTGGATAGTGTGTCTTTGGGTCGTCTGTCTCAGGTTTCCCAGTTAATGAGGGAGGTGTGCTGCACTGTCCTGCAGCAAAAGGGCATGGTGTCCCTCAAATGGGAGAAAAAGACATATTCCCATGGCGGGTTCACCTGGAGGGCCCGAAAAAAGGTAAATGCATTTCTCATATAAACCTGTATGCTGCTATTTTTCCTGTGGAACACAAAACCACACATTTCTAAGAATCTTTAAGATGTTGAAGATATTTTTTGTTGTTGTTGTTAACTATTAAGTTATTAAAAAAACACCATGAACATAGCAAACATAAAACACTTCAAACCTACAAATTTTACAAATGTTCTATTAATTCTATTAAAATCTATTATTGTGCAACCTAATCATAGGTGTAAATTTCATCTAACAGTTATTGCGGGGAGCAGTAAACATAATATTTCTTAAAAGCAATTTTTGAAGGGGACACAAAGATGTTTTGCCTTAAAGACCAAAGTGCCTTAAAGGGGTCATCGGATGCAAAACTCACTTTTACATGTTGTTTAAACATAAATGTGTGTTGGCAGTGTGTGTACACATTCACCCTATAATGATAAAAATCCACACAGTATTTTTTTATCTTTATTAGTAACGTCCCCTTTTTCAAAACAGGCCATTCTCAGCTTCTTGACTGTGTGACGTCACACCGATCAAGGCTGCTCCTACGATAGTTGATTGACATGCCCGTCTTACCTTAGATACACCCTAAACGAGTGAATTGAGAACAATCTGAGTGCCATTGTGTCAAGTCCGGTGCAGGGGAAGACAAGAATGTCTCCGACTGAGTGATTGAAGTTTTCTGTTGTTGGATGTAGTAATGAACATAACAGTCATCATTTACTTCTGACATCTGAGCCGCCGAAGACACAGAGGATTAACGCTATTTTAGTTTTTGAAGGAAATGCGATCTACATAAATGCGTCCATGTTCACGCAAATCATTCGTGATCCAGCTTCACCTACAGCAGAAGTGACGCCATTGTTTCGATGCCAGAGCAGGGATGTAAATTAGACAAGAATATCTTCGATTGAGCGATTGAGGTGTTGTGTTGCTGGATGTAATAATGAACATAGTGGTTGTCATTTACTCCCGACATCTGAGCCGCTGAAGATGCAGTGGATTACATTTGTTTGTGAATGGAATGCGCCTCCCGATGTTCACCTGCTTCACCTATAGCAGAAGTGAATATAAGGTTTTTTTTTTTTATTTATTTTTTTTTTTTATGAATCTCTGTAATCACCTTTCCTAATAATGTGCTAGTTAGCAAGTTTTTATCTGCTAAACATGCTAAATGCGGCTAAAGTAAACAGGCTCGTCACTCCACAGAGAGAAGTGAGGGGCGGGGCAAACAGAGCTCATTTGCATTTAAACTAACAATCCCTCAGAATGGGATGATTTTTGCAGAGCTCATTTTGACAAGGTAAAAAGGGTGTTGTTTTACACAACCATTGAGAATTTTTAATCAAAGTATATTATAGACTTTTCTTTAAGACCCTAAACAATCATGTCAACTTGTGGAAAATGGGCATCCAATGACCCCTTTAATGAAACTCCTATGAGTCTAAAAATCATGTGTGCAGTCACGGTTAAATCCGAAAAAAAAAAAAAATCTTCAATGTTTTCCAGGCCCATCTAATTTTATTTCAGGAGCATTAGCAGTGTCGGAGGGCATGATAAACATCCTAAGTATGTTGCTGCTCTGTTATCTATTCTTTGAGGTATGTGGGTCACAGTGCAGCAGAGAGGACATACATGGGTCACTTTACCCTCCCTGGCTCCAGTTCAGTTAGCTACACATTGTTGAAAATTTGCTGCTGGATGACAGGTGGTCCCTTTCTGAATTAGGCCACTGTCTGGGAAGTAACTGATCTGAGCATTTAACCAGTAGGGGGTGTAACCTGCATAGAGGAAAGCCAATATGAATAGAGCTCTGGAATAGCCTTTGCCATAGTGATAGATTTATAAATGCACCAAACTGACTTAAATTTAATCCTTATAAGAATATATATATATATATATATATATATATATATATATATATATTTTATGGAATGATATAAATAAGTTATATGTTGGACCTTTCTCATCTCCATGTAGACATGGGAGTTTAGCACTCTGTTCTCTCCAGTGGATAAATGGGTCTTTGAAGACATGCCCCCCATGGCAGAGCACCTGAAGGTCTGTCCTTTCTACCAGAAGGAAATCAGAAGTGAACCTGTGGCGTTACCCAGCATGACAGATCTCCAGGACAGAAGAGGAGAGTTCCAGACTCTGATCAATAGTGTATTCACTGCTGACAAGGCACATGGACAATAAGAGATTACTTGTAGCACAATATGTGGACATATGAAACAAAAAAGGATGCCACAAACAATGATCTTATCACATATCTTTTAGATTAATGTATGGTTTAGCTATGTTAATTATGAATGTTGTTTTGAAGGGATTTTCTTTCTTAGGCAAACTGTCCTAAATTTTGACATATATTTGCTGACCTCTAGTGGCTGGAAAATAGACTGTTACATACTCAGGCTTCAAAAATAAATTTACAGATAGTTCAACCAAAAATTAAAAATGTTGTCATCATTTACTCACTCTCATGTTGTTCCAAACCTGTATGAATTTGGTTCTTCTTCTGAACACAAAAGAAAATATTTTGAAGAATGTCGGATGGTAACCATTGTATTCTATAGTATTTTTTTAGTCAGTGGCTACCAGTAATCTTAGGGTGAGTAAATGAAGCCAGAATTAAAATTTTTGGGTGAACTATCACTTTAATATTGTAAATGTATAATTAATGAGATGCTAAAGACCACTGGTGAAGGTGCTTCTATTTTGCATTTGAGAATTATACTATCAGCATAACAATTTGATTGATAAGTTTATAAAAAGCACTGTGTGTATAAAGTGTGTATAAAATCTTCAGTTGTTCTTCAGCATGATTTTAGAATATGTACAAAGGATCACAATAAATGTCACAAATATACTTAACGACATATCTTAAATATTTCTCAATATAATATATTAACTTTTTTTTTCATCATAAAGTCATAAAGTTTCATAAAAAAATTATTCATATCTTCCTGCAGTGCTGTCATAATTTGAACTATTACAAAGTCCAGAATTTATGTAGTCATATGCATGTCATTTTTTTTAAAAGGGGTCATCGGATGCAAAGTTCACTTTTACATGTTGTTTGAACAATAATGTATGTTGGGAGTGTATGTACAAATCTACCCTATAATGATAAAAATCCATGTAGTGGTTTTTAATTAATCTGTAAAAATAATATCCCCTTTTTCAAATCGAGCCGTTCTCAGATGCCTGTCATTGTGGCGTCACATGACAGAGGCCACTCCCACCATAGTTGATTGACATGAGCTCTTACCTCAGAGATCAGCTGTAACAGTCCGACCTCCATTGTTTCGATGCTGGAGCAGGGATGTAAGTTAGAAAGGAATTTCTCCAATTGAGTGATTGAGGTGTTGTGTTGCTGGATGTAATAATGAACATAGTGGTTGTCATTTACTCCCGACATCTGAGCCGCTGAAGATGCAGTGGATTATGTTTGTTTGTGAAGGGAATGCGCCTCCTGATCTACATAAATCCGTCTATGTTCGCGCAAATCATTCGTGATCCAGCTTCACCTACAGCAGAAGTGAGTATAAGGGTTTTGTTTTTTATGAATCTCTGCAATCACCTTTCCTAATAACGTGCTAGTTAGCAAGTTTCGCGGCTAAAGTATACAATCTCTCAGAGCAGCTCGTCACTCCACAGAGAGAAGAGAGGGGCGAGAATTGATCAGAATTGGATGATTTTTGCAGAGCTCATTTTGACAAGGTAAAATGCGTGTTGTTTTACACTACCATTGAGAATTTTTAACCAAAGTAAATTATAGACTTTTCATTAAAGAATCATATCAGCTTGTGGAAAATGGGCATCCGATGACCCCTTTAATTCTCCACATCACCCAAAGTGACAATCACCTCAAAAAGTTTTGACTTTATTCACTTTTGAAAACCAAAAAAAGTACAAAGATAATAAATGTATGCCTTTGTTACAATACCATGTATATATTTATTAGTATATGTTTTCCATCTCTATGGCATGTCTGACATTTCTGGGTTGCGTAGTTTATTGATGACCTCTGACAGCATGCGGTTACATAGGGCAGCGTAGGGGTTCAAGATCACAGCCTGCTGCCTGGCAAACTCATTGCCTAGAGCTGCTGCCTTCTCAAAGTCCACCCGAGCCTCCTCATCACGACCTGACAACCTGAGAAGAAGCCCACGCTGAACCAATGCCTGGCAGGCTGATCGCCCAGCACCACCGCTGAGAGAAATGGCATGCTCCAGATCTTCAATTGCACCTGCAATGTATATTACTTCAGTGAGATAACCCAAAAAATAACTCCACACCATATATTTTCTTTGTTCCGTAAACCCAAAATTATTTTTTTAAACATTTTTTAAACAACCCAGAAAAAGTAAAATAAAATAAAATAAAAAATACTTTGTGGTGGCTTTTCTGCAAAATTAAATTGTATTGCTTCCATCCAATGAACGGGGCTAAAAACATGTTCAGTTTTACCTTGAATCTGAAACAGATTAACATAAGTCTATCAGAAATGAAATATCCTGTAAGTGGCACTAAATTTTTAATGCTGTTTCATGTTTTAAAACATTGTATGACCCAAACTAAACTCTACCCTAAACCTAACATATAGCGTTAAGAAAGTAAAACTAAAATAAACATGGAATAAAAGTGCATTTGCTGAAGCAACCATGCCATTTTAGCTGGCATGTCTGAACTAAATATCACTAAATGTCGCTAAGAAAGCACCAGTTATTACAAAAAAAAAAAAAAAAAAAAAAAAATCACTGAATATAATCAGTTTATATTATAAATTATGTGCACCTCAGAGTGAGCAGACTAAACACAATAAATGCAGTCATTACTTTCAGAAGTGCATGCCTGTTTGGGAATGCAGTTGTGTAAGACAGTTTTCGGAGGCACTTATACAGAAATAATTTGACAACAGTCTTTGCTCGGGCATTTTAAAATGACCATAACACCATTTTTGATGCTGTGCAATGAGATTCGTTCACTGGTTAGTCAAGTTATCTTTTTTGCAGTCAAAAACTGGTTTGTGAATTAAGATATTTTTATTTATTTATTTATTTATTGAAATCTGGCATTTGCATCACTCTTTTCTGATGCAATAATCCCAAAAACGGGGTGATGGAAACAGCTATTGTCACGTAAGTATGTTCTGTTCTGTTTTGGGTTTTGTTCTAGTTCTCCATGTAGCTGTGTTTGACCTAGTTTCCTTTGTTTCTATTTTCCTGCCGCTATTTGAAGAGTTAATTTGCAAAAACAGAGTTGCAAAACAAACTGTTTTTAACAATTTTCCAAAATTATGATTTTTCATTGTGCATTCCCATTAATCTCAATCAAATGATATAAAGTAAAAATAACTAAAATACAGCTGGTCTAACCTCACAATAAAATACAAGAAAAACATGATAACATTAATATATATTATTAACATAACAGAGTTATTGGTTTGTGCAAATAAACTTTTAATTTGTTTCCTAGGTTGCTCGCTGGTTAATTGATTCTGCTCACCTGCCCTTGCTTTTTTGTCTCCTTGTATTTATGGACTTCAGTTTCTGTTGTTTGTTGTCCATTCTTGCCATTGTTTTGGTTAGTTTGCTTTTTTTCATTTTTGTCTTTTAAATTAGCTTTTGTTTTTTGAGTTTTAATAAAACTGCTCGCAAATAGACTCGGCCTTAAATCTTATTTTAATGCATTTTCATTGTGGTCTCTGAAATAAGAACTGCAGAAATTAAAGTTGAATTGCAGAAATTAAAGTTCAGCTGATTCTGGGAGAGAAAGAAGAAGCGTATCACCTTTTGTGTCTCCCTGCAGGCGTTTGGTCTGGGCTCGGTTGTTGTATGCTGAAGCCCTCTGAGGCAGGATCCTGATGGCCTGGTTAAAATGCTGAAGAGCAGCGGGCAGGTCTCCAGACTCAGCAGCCGAAACTCCCTGCAGTTCCAGATCTTTCACCTGTTTCACTAGTTCTGGGTCAAAAACACTGTCTAGAGAAAACGACACGAGGAAAAAAAAAAGAGAACACATCTGTATAGCATTTGAAACTTTTAAGTATGAAAAACCTACAGTAATTTGTCATCTATCTATCTATCTATCTATCTGTCTGTCTAGCGATATGACACATTAAGTGAGAGACTGTTGTTTGTCATTGTTATTTACACAAACTATGCACTTGTAATTTGGTTATGGATCTTTGTCTTACCATCATCTGTCAGCTCATCTTCTTGATTTAATCCAGGGATATCTCCAAAAGGGCTCGTAGGGTTAAAGATGGCCTGTAAAACTGCTCTGTCATGTGCTGATGCCATTTTCCTCTCAACAGTGGACTAACATCCATAAAAGATGCTTTTTTTAAAGGCTGCATTCATTTTTATGGGAACAGAGGCGTTCCCTGCATAACTCCCTTCCAGCGCTTCACACTAGCCAATCAGAAGAGGGGGTGGAAGCAGGACTTTGAGATGGTCTGTGTTTGATTAAGTCAGCTGTGGGATGTCGAGGATCTGAAAGCATGACATGCATGCTGCTCTTGCAAAGTCATTGTGTATAGAACCTTCAGACTTCTCTAGACAGACGGATAGATAAACCCCTTCTGAAACTTAATTTTTAGGGTTCTTTATAGTGTTCCAGCAAGTCTGCTCTCTATCTATCTATCTATCTATCTATCTATCTATCTATCTATCTATCTATCTATCATTTGGTATAAGATTAAGGCAATTTTTTGATCAACAATAAGTTGAACCAAAACATTTAAAGAGAAGTAATTTCTTGACAATTAAAGAAGTGTTATTCTCAGACTTAATGTGGACAATAATAGAAGCACAGAGAACTGTCAGAAGACTTTTTTTTCTTAGCATAAAAGAGAACAATGGTAAAAGAGAAATACCAAATCAGTGTTTAAAGTGTGAAAACAGAGCAAAAGTAACACAAAAGCTCAAAAACAACTTGTGACAATTAAGGCCCCTAATATAATCAGGCCTTCAATTTAAGCTTTTTTTTCAAGCTTTATTTATTTATTTTATTTTTTAGTGCTAGAAAAAGAGGATAAATGCCAAGCAAGTGAGTAAGATGCAGCCTGCAAGTGACAAGCATGATCGCTGTTCACACCAAACTGCCTACTAGCCAAAGCACAATAAACTCATTTAACCTTTTCCGTGGCCCAGATTTGCAAAATATAGACCTCTAGGAATCCATACTCTGGTCTCATGAGACAAAGTAAAAAGTTTGGATCTAACAGCATCTGAAATGTTAGGGTGTTGCTAGAGGAAGAGTACAGTGAGAAGTGTCTGGTTCCCACAGTGAAGTTCAGCGGTAGTAAAGCTTTACTATAGGGATGCATGAATGCTGAAAGTGTGAGGAAGCTTTATTAATAAATACCCACATCACTGTGTGATGTAATACAACAACTTGAAACAGAAGATGCCCTCGCCTCATTCCCTGCATTCTTGGGCATTCTTTCAACATGACAATGACGATATTCATTTTCCCAAGGTGAAAACCCTTTAGTGGACATTTCAACTTAATCTTAAAGGGGTCATCGGATGCAAATGTCACTTTTACATATTGTTTAAAATAAATGTGTGTGTGTACACAACCACCCTATTATGATAAACATCCATCCAGTGTATTTTTGTAATCTTTAAATTAAATATCCCCTTTTTCAAATCAAGCCATTGTCAGCTGAGCCCTAAGTGAGCTGTGAACAGTCTGACTCCAATCACCATTGTTTCAACTCCTGTGCAGGGGGAGACAAGAATGTCTGGTGTTTTTGTACACTACCACTGAGGAATTTTAAGTGAAGTATATTATAGACTTCTTGTTAAGACTAAAGAATCATATCAGCTTGTGGAAAATGGGCATCTAATGACCTCTTTAGCACTCTTGAGCAACTGTGGGGGATTCTGTAAAGCCAAGTTGAGCAACACTCATCATTAAAGACTAGGGAGTTAATCAGGACAGATGTGAGAATTTGTCATAAACTTTTACACTTAGTGGCAAGAAGGGTCAGAGCAGTATACCTAAAATTATGGAGGATATACTGTACTAAGTAGAATGTTATACATTTGTTGAATTTGTTGAACATGCTTATTTCTGCAAGCCTTCATTTGAACAAAACTGATTCATTTACTTACAGATATTAATAACATATAGATCTCTGTTTTTAGTTTATGTATATATATATATATATATATATATATATATATATATGAACATTTGCACTAACACTAACTACTTCCTTCAGCCACGAATGTCCGTCTACCCACATAATTATATAACTTGGCAAATCTAGTCTAACTAAACCTCTTTGGTGTTCTGGTATTAGGTCTCTGTATACAGTATACTCATGAAGGCCATCTGTCCAGAGTGTTTCTGCCACATGCAGCCCAAGATGTTAGGATAGGCTCCAGCATCTTTGCAACCCATAGGACAGGCGGTTTGGAAAAAGGATGGATGGATGGATGGATGGATGGATGGATGGATGGATTACATATGTGCCTCCAGCTGGTGCGCCTACACCAATCAGGATTTATTGTGTACACTTGCATATTATAACTACCTAATTAAATACACTTGTTGTAGGGACTAGTTAATGCGAGTTTATTACAGGTTTAAAATTCCATATCAGTGGACATTCCATAGAAGATATTTTAAAGAATATTGGTAGTCATTTGCGTTCAACAGAAGAAAGAAACTCAAACAGGTTTGGAACAATATGAGGGTAGGTGAATGATGGACTTTATTTATTTATTTATTTATTTATTTTTGAACTATCCATTAACAAGCAGGGGTGCCCAACCCTGTTCCTGGAGATCGACCTTCCTGCAGAATTTAGTTCCAACCCTAATCAAACACACCTGTCTGTAGTCATCAAGTGCTCCTTCAGATCCTAATTAGATGGTTCAGGTGTGTTTGGTCAGGGTTGGAGCTGAACTCTGCAGGAAGGTCGATCTCCAGGATCAGGGTTGAGCACCCCTGCCTTAAAGCATTGCCCACTGGTTATGTAGGCCAATTATAACCTTCACCTGAAGTGGTTGGTGGGAAATGGTTACATTTCTTCTCAGAGCCACATGAGGGCAGCAGACACCTTTTCTTATTTAGTCAGGACTGACCACTATTAGTACTCCTGTGCGGATGAGCTGCTTTTCACGGTTACACCTAGTTTAAGGTTGATTTTGTTAATTTCCAAAAACATTACAAAAAAATAAAAAAAATAAAAATAAAAAAAAAAAGTGCAGGTGTCCTTATCAGCAGTTAAGTTTACAAGTTTATTAAGGCGATGGTCACTTACATTTCAGGACAGAAGACTGTTATGCTTTGATCAAACTAACAGTTTAAATTTAGAAATGTAAGTGATCATCGCCTTCAGCACATATAAACTTAACTGCTGAAAAGTACACCTGTCAGTGTTAATGAACACATATTGCAGAGTTTTTTTAATAAATTACCATTTATGTAAATGGATTTTGTAAAAGTCCAGAGTTTCCGAGCCATTTGCTGCATCCTACAAATAATGAATATGATAAAGCTGAGGTCAAGCACAAAATGTAATGTTCAGCATGTGAATCTGGACGCATTTGTATTGTAGACATTAAATCATCATGATCTTGTCTGTATTTATATTCTCCATATATCTATACAGCAAAAAGTCAGCGATTAACACCAATCAAATTAAGTACTAACACTGGGGGGCACACAATGTGATTTCTCAATGGTAGTTCCATGAAACGATTTAAGCTCAGCATGTACATGTTAGCGTATTTATACCCCTATTCTGTTTCAGAGGCATGGCAGAGGGATCGTTGGTTCAGATCACTCCCTGACCACCTTGTGAAAAACACTGATGATGACAAATGAACACGGAACAGAAATCACGTCCCCTTGCCCCTGTACAACTGATCTGCCCAACATCTGCACATCACCCACGCATAAATTAGCATGCATTTACATAGCAAAGCATGGTAGATGCAATCTCTTATTCAAAGCAGACCAGCTTCTCTCTATTAGAAGCAGAGACTGTCACAACATGACATGACTCAGTTTTCAACTGTGGGACACCTACAGGTTCAAAAACAATGATATGGCAAGCATATATATCATTCCCTTTTTAATGAGCAGATAGGTATAAGTATCATATATAATCAGTAACTTTGTTCTTTATATTTCATCAGTTATTTTAAAGTTAATTGCATTTAATGCATATGAGCATTACATTGAACTATAGCACATTTTGATGCATTTGAAATTAATATGGTATCGGTCTAAAAACATTAAATTTAGTTTGCATTTAAGTGTTATTTAAAGTGTATAATTTCCATAACTTATTTTAAAGGTAGTTATTTTCTCAAGGATATGTTCTAAAAACAAGTGTGTGTGTTACCTTCTACATTTTTGAATGCTATAATTGGTTTGCTGTTTAAATTTAGCTGAAAAGCATGTAACAGCCTAATGGCAGGTTCCCAGTGCGATAAATTGCTCCATATATATTACCATATATATATATGTCACATGCTGTGTGCGGAATAACCAGGATCTCTTTTTTCCCCTTGCAGTAATGATGGAAATGTTCAGTCGCTTTTTGATGTCAACGACTTTAAAGATATATACCTATGAACTGTCCACAGGAGTAGAAAGTGTGATAACTAGCTCCACTCTCCCCTGTGCTACATACATAAGCTACATATATAATAATTATATATGTCAGTCTTTAATATCCTGCATTTCTCAGCCCAGCGTGACAAACTGGAATTACAAACGAGCTCCTGCTAAGGACATTGACGATATATTTATGCATTTACATAATATTAGCAGCACCAAACATGCAACACAGCTGGTGGCAGGACACAATCGTATTACAACTGAAAGTAATTACATGAAAGAGAGTGAGATTCACAGTGTACACCAGGAGAAATGTGTAACTGGAAACATCTGTGACTCAGATAGACGATATATATAAAATGTAATATAAAATCAGGATGCAAACTCAAAACCAGTGTATTAACAAGGGAGAATTATGTTTCTGTACTGTAACTTTATTTTATCTACTCAGAGCCACATGAGGGAGCTCTGGATTAGTCCATCCTTCTGTTTCTCCACCTCACTTCAGAATGCAAAAAAAAAAAATATTTACATTGTGCAATTATTATTGTGTTAATGTCTCAATTCTTCATGGTATAGATTCAGGTCCATAGATTTCGGTCCGTATTAACATCATAGCATCATGTAGTTGCAGATCCATGATGCAAATCTCCTGTTCTGGTATATCCCAAAGGTGCTCTCACAAGATGGGTAAGCTGTGGTCATAAAGGGATGGGCTTGGTCAGCAACAGTACTCACACCATTTTACCACCAGCAGCAGCCTGAACCATTGATACAAGGCAGGGTAAATCCAGGCTTTCATGTTGTTTACGCCAAATTCTGACCTTACCATCCAAATGTCACAGCAGAAATCAAGACTCAATAGATCAGGCAACCTTTTTCCAGTCTCTATTGTCCAATTTTCATGAGTCAGTGTGCGGTGTAGCTTTGGTTTTCTGCTCTTAGCTGACCCAGTGTGGTCTTCTGCTGCTACAAAACACATCTGCTGCAAGGTTTAATGTGATGTACATAATGTTCAGAGATGCTCTTTTGCAAACAGTACCTCAGCTGTAACAAGTGGTTATTTAAGTTCCTGTTGCCTTTCTATCAGCTCAAACCAGTCTGGCCACTCTCCTTTGACCTCTGACATCAAGGAATTTTTGCCAACAGAACTTCCACTCACTGGGTATTTTCTCTTGTTTGGACAATTCTCTGATAAATCCTGCCTCTTGTGTTAGTCAGCATTCGCTAATCAGTCTGAATGAACAATATAATGTCATTAATGGAAAGACTAATTTAAAAAGGTAAGTAAACAACTCACACACATAGATATAACCACTTTGTCACGTCAAAATAAGACTTAAAATGGCATGGCAACCTGTGGAAGTTTTTATTGAGTAATCAGCTTTGTCAAATTTAAAGGGGTCATCAGATGCCCATTAGGTCTTAATGAGAAGTCTGTAACATACTTTGTTAAAAAATTTATCAGTGATAGTGTAAAAAACACCCTTTTTACTTTGTCAAAATCAGCCTTTTTTAGAGCGATCCGTTTTGTTGCATTTGCCTTTAAATGCTAATGAGCTCTGCTCGCCCCGCTCCACTTTTCTGTGGGCTGAGGATCCGTTGTTTATTTTAGCTGCATTTAGTCAAGCTTAGCCACAAAACTTGTTAAGTAGCACATTATTAAGAAAGGCGATTTGGAAAGATGCATAAAAGATCCTTATACTCACTTCTTCTGTAGGTAAAACTGGATCACGAATGATTCACATTAACAGATTCATGTATGTAGATCAAGGATCTTCAAAAACGAAAGTTAATCCTCTGTGTCTTCAGTGGCTCAGATGTCAGGAGTAAATGACGACTGCTATGTTGATTATTACATCCAACAACAGAACATCTCAATCGCTCAATCAGAGACATTCTTGTCTTCCCCTGCACTGGAGTCGACGCAATGGTGATCAGTGTCGGACTGTTCACAGCTCAGTCAGGACGGGTCAAAGGTAAGACGGCTGTGTCAATTAACTATCAAGGGGTGATAGCTGGTTCAGGGTTGGCATCATCTGAGGTCCTATGAGGGGTTGGCATCATCTCTTCTCAGGTGTTCGGTCATCTTTCGGTCATATTTCGTAGCTTGGCAATGTTTCGAAGATGGAAGAATATTGTTTTTGTAACATAGGAAATACAATTTTCAAAAGTTGCTGGCTATTATAACACCCACATTTTTAACTGTAGTGGAAGCAACATTTTATCCATCTATCCAAACTGTAATCTAAGAGACTCTATATACTTTTTGATCCATTAAGTACTATCTCTGTCTTATCTGAATTTACTGAGAAAATTATTGGTCATCCAATATTTTACTTTATTTTTTGTACATCTTTCACAAAACCACAAGTCATCTCAACACTTCACACCTTAGTATGCAAGAGAAAGCTTGTGTGTCAGATTTGTGGTCTGTGTGTATATTTGTTCTGTTTTGTCCTTTGTCCCATGTGGTACAGTGTGAATGTGAACGTTTGCAAGATGCTATTACCGTAAATGTCACTGCATCAGCGCCACTTTTCCAGATTATGTCAATACCAGCTGACATCTGTGCATTCACAGACAATAAAACCAAGCCAGAAGAGATTGAACATGGCTGCAGGACAAGAGGGAAATTAAGAAGGAATAAAAGAAAGCTGACCTTAGAGACAGGCACTAGCTTTGGCGTTCATTCAAACTGAATATTCCCCATTTATTTTTAACTGGGGAGTGAGGAAAACACACATATCTCATTAAAACCAGTATGGATTCACACATGCTTGGAGTCTAAATTATCATATGGAAAGTGGGGTGAGAACACAGCTGTCTCAGGCTGACGTGTTTGGAGAGCTGCTGTGGAAGCACTTCATCTGAAGCAGTACATATATGGAGGTCAGTAATTTATTTTTTAAAGAAATTAATACTTTTATTCAGCAAGAATGCATTAAATTGATCAAAAGTAATAATAAAGACTTCCGTTTTAAATAAATGCTGTTTAAATGCTTTTAAACTTGCTACTTTTAAATTTCTGAATTTTAATACATTTAATGTTTTACAATGCATTATGCCTTTGAGTAAAGTCCCATTATGCTTATCATTAATCATTCATTCATGCATCACCTCTTATGTACAGTATGAAACTCTCACATTAAAAAAAAAAAAAAAAAAAGATCACACTTCAAGCGTTAACAGGTTTCTATTCAATTCCCTCACGTTTCCTTAGTTCTGAGAGCTTCTGTTTCTTGTTATTTTCTGTTACTTAAGTAATGCCATGCTGTGGATATCATTTTAATCCTTAGGGGGTTATGTTGTGTATTGACTCTGTGTGAAAATCTGACATCAAAGCCTTGACTAGCTAATCCATGCCTGCCCCATGGAGTTGAACAGAGGTTTGGATGTGTGGATACCTGGGCGGCGGAGCTGTAGATACTAGTGCGGTGCAGAAGGGTCACCGCCACTTGGCTGTGCAGGGGCATTCTGAGCGGGATTAGAGCAGCGTAATCCGCTCAATGAAGACGCGGTGAGAAATATATACACACCAACACACATGTGTACAGAGGTTGAGCTGATAAACAGAAAATATTGGCTCAGTTCCAAACACTAGACACTTAAATATAAAGGTTACACTTAGAACCAAAAGCAAATTACTGATGCCATATAAGGAGAGTAAGTTTAAGTGTTTAAAGACCTTGACTAATGTGCAATGTTGATTGCATGTCTGACACTGGCCAAAAAAAAAAAAAAAATCTTCCTTAAAATTTAGAATGAATTTTACCTTAGCCACTTTTCCATTGCTGGCCCGAATGGTTCTAAGAACAGTATAGAAAGGATACAGTTACATTTCCGACAGAAATTTTCTAACAACATGCTAATCATGCTAGCAAAATGCTAGCAACATTCTAATCACATTATAGAAACATGTTAGCAACAAGCTAATCATGCTAGAAACATGTTAATTATGCTAAAAAAAATGCCAGCAACTTAATAATCATGCTACAAACATGTTATTTACTTCTATTTTGTCTATCTATCTAAATTTTCAAACTTCAAGCTTTTACAACTGCTAGCTATATTATATTCTATTCTATTATATTATATTATATTATATTATATTATATTTATTATTGTTACAAATCTGGTCGGTGACCTGCGGTCCGCTCACCACCAGATGTCGCTCTCACCCTGTTATAACACTCAGACTGTTGCACCACACCCCGGACTACATTCCCCGTCATTCAGCGCGCTGATTGGGTCAGCACCTGTGACCAATCAGCAGCGCTATAAAAGCCCCGGTCTTTCCCCTTGCAATCCACAAAGTATTGTGTTTTGTATTGTTGTTGCTATTTTCATTGTTATTGTTCCTAGTTCCCTAGTTTCCAAGTTCCCTGTGTTTAGCTTTCTCGCCTGGCCTTCTCGTCTCGACTGTCTTGCCGCCTGCCTACTGGAATCTTGCTCGTTTCTCGGATTAATCCCTACATCTTGCCTTTGACATGCCTGTTTGCTACTGTTTTGACCCTGCCTGTTCGACCATGTTTTTGTCTCGTCCCATTAATAAAAGCTCGCAGATGGATCCGCTCGCCTCTCGTCTCACTCACTCCGTTACAATTATATTATATTATATTATGGACGAGAGACTAAGTTTAAGAATAAATGCTGTATTAGACGCAGGTGCACTCGCTCAGTAAGTCTATTTCATAATACTCTACATAATAAAGCAAGCTTTTAAAACAGTAAGCAACTCAACGTTCCTTCATTACTAGTTTTTTTTTTTTTTTTTTAAGAAACTCTGTGGTTGTTTCTTATTCATTTACACCGTTGAACTGTTGTATTGCACAATATTACATGCGGAGCCATGCATTTTGGCTCTTTATCAGTGTGGCTGTGATTACCTACGGCCGAATCACAGCTGTGCTGATATAGAGCCATATTGCATAACTAAGAGTATAATATCACTCAGGGGTCTCCAAACTTGGTCCTGGAGGGCCTGTGTCCAGCATAGTTTAACTCCAACCCTAATTAAACACACCTAAACTAGCAAATCAAGATCTTATGCTGCGTTCCACATGAGGTCAGAATTGGGAGCACTGGAGTTGAAATGCTACATTTCAAAACTCAGTGAATTCCAGTCCATCATATGTCAAGTTAAAATGTTGACCTCATGATTTCGCCATGACACAATGAGAGCATTTTGTGCTTTTATTTCAATTATGGCAAAAACAGAAAAAAAATGCTGCCATTTTACACTGATTGTAAGCCTAAAGTTCACAAAAATATGAACTGTTTTTTCATATCTGATTGGTTAATCACAATCCAGGAACATGTCGTACTTGGTAAAATCAGGTTCTAGCGTAATGACGCATGAAACGAGTGGTTCTTTCTTTTGAATAAAGTGTTATATAAATGCATGTCCTGTCATTATAAAACTCTCCTTTTACTCTGTGTCTATAAAGTGGAGCATGACAGCCTTCACCAGTCCTTGTTTTGGATTGACATGTCATCCACAAGCAACCTGTTTTGTAGGCGGGAAGTGGCATTTTTACTGCGTGATAAATATGAGTAGCACAGCACAGCGGTTTATATGTATATTTATCCAGAAATGGACAAATATTAATTCTGCTGTTAAGTTCACAGGTTGGATGTTCAATTTCAAGTGGTGTTCTAGACATTATTTCCAAGTAGGAGGTTGGTGTTGAGGCAAGCTGAGGCTGAACTCTACAAGACAGAATTTGGAGACCCCTGATATTGCTTATATTTTATAATCTATTACACATTTATATATGCCCCTCATCTATAATGTAAATTGTAATATAATATTTTTAATCACTCGCCACATGATGTTCCCAGTTCTGATTGTTTTAAAGGTGCCTCCGATTATTTGGAGCAGTCAGATGTGTCAAAACTCATTCAGTCTGCACTCA
This sequence comes from Labeo rohita, assembly GCF_022985175.1. NCBI lineage: Eukaryota > Metazoa > Chordata > Actinopteri > Cypriniformes > Cyprinidae > Labeo > Labeo rohita. The sequence continues at coordinate 30,977,525 of NC_066886.1, read as the reverse complement.
GACCACTAAAACCAGCCAGCAACTGTTTACTGTTTGGAAGAGCTTTCACATCATGAACGCTGTCTAGATAGCTCACTGGAACAGAGCCAATGCGTAGGTTGAGCTGCCATGATTTTCCAATGCACAGACAGCACTCTGTTTGACAAAAGTCATAAAAGCTCTTACTATAGTCGTCTTCTGAGTGATGACATTTCTGCAGCAATTCAGAGTGACATTAATTAAGCCATTGCATTAAAGTTAAGAAACGATGGAGATAGATAGCAAATGAATAGCGCCTTGTCACTACACTTATATACAGAAACACTTTATAAGAAAATGTGACTTGAGAGATGGTTTTAGATAAATTTATTTATTTTTTAGTAATATAATTGCATAGTGAGTGATGTCATTACACAGCATGAACAATTTTATGATTCACTTACAAAACTGCAGAATTAAACTGGAACTATCTGAGGAAAACAGTCAAGAATTTATGCTCTCTCATTTCAACAGAACAAGCCTTTGAGATAAAAGTGCAAATTAGATTTTTTTTTTTTTCAGTCTCTTTTTAAACAACTTAAAACCACACAAAGTTTTGCAGATGATTATGAATTTACCAAATCAAATGCTTGAAGCATCCAAACTATTACTGATAAGTCACTGAACATAAATGATGCAGTTTGGAGGTTCAGAATTAATAACACCAGCAGGTTTTATCAGAATCTGGTTTGATTAAAGCAATAATTCATTTAGTAAGGCTTTATTTAAGGTTGTATTTTTGCGTGAACACTTCCTTTAAGTTAAGTTCCTTTAAATTTAAAATAGCACACAACTACACATTTCAAGCAACTCAACAAGCACTCATTAAAAGTGTGAACCCTGATCTCATATCTCACTCATGGCCGCAAGCTCCAGCTGCCAGCTGTGTGAATTCTCTCTCGCTATATGGTTATATATATATATATATATATATATATATAGTGGCAATCACAGTCTCAATGCCATCTAAGAGATGAATAGTGATTGTGAATGTTTGTCCATTAGCCATAGATAATCCATAGATAATTCCATTAGATAATCAGATTTTTTTTTTTTCCCCCACCTCACAGAATAGAAAATGTTTCTAGCCTGCAACCTTCAGTGAGCTGTCACAGCCAGTTCAGTATTATAGAGTACCAACTGAAAGCAACATCTGTGTGTGTGCTCACCTGTGTCCCTCAATCTCCCCAGAGGCTGCTGGTCATTTTGGGGTCAAAGTTGTGAGCGTACACAAGCACTGTAAAAGAATAGTGCTCTGGAGATTCTTTTATTAGAAGTGGAATGAGATTTTTCTCACTTTGATGTAACATGATTGCTCACTCTCTCTTGCCTAAGGGTGAATGTGGGCTGTCAACATAAATAAATAAAGAGGAGAATAAATGTGGCACCCTTTTATCCATATTGTGGAAGAGTAAAGATCGCTGCTAATATGTCATCATCTTAATGGCTTGGATTTGATTCAGTTCAAATCATCTAGCCCTTATGCCATATTTACAAGCCAGGGTAATTCATTAAAATTGCTATGTTGGGAAATTCTAAACTTGGTGTGGGGAACATTTAAAAACCAAAATGGCTGATTCTCACCTCCCACCCATCAAGGTTATGGCATCCTGCCAACAGTATTCAATTCAAGTCAACAACTAAAAATCAATGAATTGCACTGCCAATTGCGCTTAAATATTTCGATCATTTAGCTCATATCACATCAAATGGTGCAAATGATTATTGTTATACTTTGTTTTCAAATTGTTAATGTTAACAACATCATCACTGCGTGATATGTATATAGTGTGCATTAGAGTAACCTGTAGATTTCAATTTCTGTAGTCTAACCATTCAAATTTCATATTAGGAAATTGTTCTTTTAACCCAAAAGCAAATGAATGTTCCTTAGAACTCACTTGCTGTGAGAAAAGGCTATAAATGATCTGCCACCTGCAGCATGCTCGTATGCAATATAGCATACTAGCTGGGACTCCTTTATGTTTACAGACGTGATGTAATGACGCCAAGACGAACAGCGGGATGCTTGTATTTCCTGCAAAAACCTACCAGTACCACTCAAATAAGAAGCAATATTAAAAGCTTACTGTTGTGAATCGGGCAAAGGTAAAGAGATTGGCTGGTTGACACTGGCTGGTTATGTACTTGCTCAAAAATTTATTTTGGATCATTTTTAATCAGAAAAAAAGTTATGGACTGCAGCTTAAAATGCAATTTAGAGGCTAGTTGTTTAATACCAATATTAATGTTTTTAAATAATAAATAAAATGTTTATTATAGCCATAAAATGTTGTGGACAAATGGTAGGGGTGTGCAGGGCACAAACTGTGCTGGGTTAGTTGTAACACGTGGTTTAAATATTTTTACACATGCTAGCATAACAAAATTTATGGTATTTCCTATCTATATCTGTGGCATATATGCTGATGCAGATATATATGTGATAGGCTCGTATCGGCCAATAAAATCTGCAAAACAATAAATTGGTCAGGATCTAAACACAACAGAGAAAAAAAGGTGCCAAAAGAAAAAAAAAAAAAATTCTGAATATTTATTTTACCATAGAAAAAGTAAATTTCTGGCTGAAGTAAATTTTTCATCTCAGTTTTTAGTATTTATTTAAAATGAAACAGATCTGCTAATATTTTATTCTCCAATCAGATTAGTTTGTTTTTTGTTTTTTTTAATACTGACTAGCAGAAGACACTTTTAAGTTTTAGTTAAAAAGTTCTAACACAACGTTACAATGTGCCCCACTGTTACTAAACTATGCTATTATATGACATCAGTGAATTTATAGTAATTTATAGTATTTACTTTTTTATTTTAATGAGAAACCGGGAGAAACGTGAATAAAGACTGACAGTCAATGTTTAATGTTCAGAAATTACTATTTCAAAATGTAAAGCATTTTGGCTCGTCTGCTTGTCTCCCGTTTTGTGAGAGCTGTGTGTGGAGGGAGGAGAGTGTTGTGTTCAATCTCATCTCTAGTGTTCATCTGTTTTTCTGAATGTCTGAATGTGTTTCTTCATCTATTTGCCCACATTGTTTTGAACTATGCTGTATAGCCTTGCCTTGCAATCAGAGCCTTCCCAAGCATGATTCATTGTCAATCTTCAAAATTATATTATAAACACCATTATTTTAAAGAAAAACATATACACTGTAATTATTAAACAAAGCAACATATTTGTGCTAGTTAAGTGTGAAATTAACGTGGATAAAAAAAAAAAAAAAATGACATTCTTAATCCCATGTGGATTTACACAAACTTAGAAAGTCAAGAAGTGTTAGGTTGTGTCCCTCTCTCCCCAACTCCTTTCGTGGTGACTTGTTAATACATGTAAATTAATGATACCTACTAGTAATGAGTGATGAGCCCAAACACTGGAATTAAACATATAGGAAATCATTAGACCTACCTAAGCGAAAAGCTGTCTCCTAAACCTAGAACGCCGAATCCACGTATAGTAAAAGGAGGTAGAAAGAAATCAGTCCAATGCAATCCATTGTAGCCTATGATATCCTGCAATACTTTACATGTATTTCTGAAATGTTGCAGAGAACTGGGTGAATTAACTGACATCTGATTGAAAGCAACTTCCTAAACCAGTAAACCTAAAAGGATTTTGAATTACTGGCATAAAATAAGATCTGTGACCAATAAAAGTTTATGATGCTTTCTATACATTTTGTTCACCAAAGTAAAAAAAGCTAAACATTAGGCTATACTTTAAATGAACTACACTATACTACAAGTTACATGACATCACCACCATTAAGTTCTGACAACTTTTTAAGTAAAAAAATAAATTAATAAAAAAAAGTTTGAGTAGAGTAGTTTGTAAGAGTGCAATTAACACAAAGAGGCTCTAAAAGCAGACAAGTGATTAGATGAATTTTCCTGTTCACTGTAATGACTTTAATGTGCCATTCTTTGTAGTCCTATTTAGACACTTGTTAGAAACAACATGTTTAAAGACAAGTAAAAGCTTTAAAACAAAGGGTTGTCACACTTTGCTACTAGTTAGGAACGAGAAATGAGGATATGCGGGTAAACACAAAACGAGAGCCTTTGATAATCCAAGACAGCACACAGGTCAAGCAGGAACAAACGCGTAGCACAACATATGATGATAAACACCGGACAGAAAGCAAGGGGCACACTATAAATACACAACTCAATGAGAATAATAGAGGAAACATAGGTGAACCCCCATGGAAGGTGTGTCCTTAGGAACAACATAGGGAAAGATGAGTGGGAACTTAAGAGGAGGCACGGGAGGAAGTCAGATAACCCGGAGGAGGATGAGGAACCTAGTCCAGAGTGGAGAAAATGGAGGGAGGAGCCAAGGAGGACACAGGAGGAGCCAGGGCGGATCAGACGGAGGGAGGAGCCAGGGAGACGACACAAGGGACTTGGAGTACGAGGAGCCAGGTGGGACCCCAGCCACAGCCATGGTGACGACCCACAGTGGAGCTGACGGAGGGAGGAGCCATGGAGGAGGAAGCCACGGCGACAGAGGGCCAGGGTACCACCTCAGCGACAGAACTGTACCTTTTTTTCTAAGAGTGTGGGGAAATACAGAAAAGAAAAAAAAAAAAAACACTTAACAAAATGCGGAAACAAAACCAAGAGGAGACGCGCAATAAAACTGTTTCCGTTGTCGGTCGAGTGTTCTGCCACACTTTGCTACTAGTGAGGAATGAGGAGACGTAAGTAAACACAAAACGATAGTCTTTAATAATCCAAGAGGATGCACAGGGCAAGCAGGAACAAACGTGTGGCACAACATATGGTGATAGACACCAGACTGAAAGCAAAGGGCGCACCACACTATAAATGCACAACTCAATGAGAATAATTGGGGAAACACCGGTGAACAGAATGACTAATTAGACAAGGGAGAAACTAAGTCACTGGGAGCACATGGGAAGGAACACAAACATGCGGACAGTTCATTGATCCCATTCTTCGTCATATTCCGTTAATCTCATAACAGAGAAATTGTTAGGTTTTGAGGTAATGGTCAGGTTAGGTGCTCAAAATGTCTAAACATTGTAATGTTTTCTTTAGATTGAAAACGATACCCAACATTTTTGTCATAGCAACAAATTTAGACCTCAGTATATCATTTCATGATGACAAAATTCCCATGCTCTTTGTGTCAGTGGTGTTCCTAATTCGTAGCAGCACCAAGGGGTACCTTGGTGCGCAACGCTTCAGGAGGAGTTGTGTTGTGATTTCTTTTGTGAAACCAGACATCAGCTGTGAATACAGCCATATATTTGCTTAGACATGAATGGAAGGTGCTGTAATTGACATGTTAACTGGGAAAATGATTGGCTGCCAGGCTTGCTCAACTGAGGTTAAATAAGGAAGTTGGTAATTCAAAGGCCGCTAATAATACATGGAGATACCCCATTTGTCATGATTATATTTGCTTTAGGTGAAATAATACACTTTAGTATTCAGGCTTATTTTATATGTTCAAATAATTCATTTATGCAAATGACCTTGAGCAGCAATAGATCATCCAGTTGAACTAGAGGACACTGTGTGAGAATGTGAACTCAGGAAAAGTGGAATTTATTACAGGGGTACTTAAAAAGCTTCATCACTGCCAATGAAAATGGTTTGAATGCCCTTTAAAAACTAAATCTATTTGTCTCCATGTCATCTTACAGCAAAATGATATGCAAATCTCAAAACAAGAGCTTTTCTCAGTCAGAATAAATCAATGATTGCTTTGGGGTTAGAAAGTTAAAATGTATTATAATGATATAACAATGTAATAACATTATAATAAAGCAATACAAAACTTGAACCCTTAATAGGAGAGTCAGTCTCTCCACTTTCCAAGTTAATTGCAATTCATGGGATGAGAAGAGGTACAACACTCAGTTTTAACCTCAGGAAACTGCAGTGCCACCTGGAAAATATGTCATATTTCATATTCTTTTTTTCTTTTTTTTACAAGTTTGCCAACTTTTGTTAGAAGTGCAAATTGCATTAGGATTAGAGCTCTCACCTTATCTGTAATTATAAAGATAAAAAAGAAACTTTTTCAATGCTCATCACAAGTCCTCACATTGTCCTTGTCTATAAACAGATAACATAATTTGGATAATTCCTGAATTATCCATTCATATTAAAGTTCTTGAGTTATCAGGTGTCGACACATTTCTCCAAACTATTGTTTTTGCTCCGCAACAAATGATTGTCTGACTAAACTATAACTTTACACATACAGCTTTCTGCAAAGCATTTAAAATTCCCACTATATATATATATATAATATATATATATATATATTTTTTTTTTTTTTTAATTACTATGCATTTTATATTAGACTTAAAGTATCCACCATATTATTATTCTAAGCAAACAATTATTAGTATTTGAGAGACATTTAAAAGGATAGTTAACATACAAACATCCACTTCAAATGTTAATTACTATACACACACACACACACACACACACACACACACATTTGTTTCTGTGGATTGTGGGGACTTCCCATAGACATCTATTACTTTTATACTGCCCAAACAATATTGTCTATCCCCTAACCCAAACCTAACCCTAAACCTACCCTTTACAGATTATTATCTTATTACCCCTTATTGCATTATTACACTTTCAGATAGATACCATTTTATATTTTTAATAATTTATTTATTGATTCATTTTAATGATCTATTTATTGATTCATTTATCATTTAGTCATTCATTTATCAAAATTTCAGGTTTTACTATCCTTGTGGGGACAAAAAAACAAGTACACACATACTGGACATTTTTCATAATATCTTCTTTGGTATTTCACAGAAGAAAGATCAGTCCACATGTTGGTGGAGTTTTTGGGTGTCCATTTAAATTTGGCCAAACAGCATAATTAGACACATTTAGGATAAAATGCAAAAGGTTGAAAGCGTTTGAGAGTTTTTCTCTCACATTGATCCAGTTAAGACATTCTGAAAGCCACTTATGGATTCCCGTTTCTTTCAGAAATGGTCTTCAATTTAACCTTCCAAATTTGCTCACTTCAAAAGACAACAAAAAACAAAACAAAGACGTGCTTTTATACATGGATGCCTTTGAAGAAGTCTATCAGCCAGTTCTCAAATCTCCATATTAAACTTGCATACTGACTAGCCCAGCCTGTCGTTTACCTGCCCAGGGTGGAAAATAGGATTTTCATGGTGGGACACACATTACATTGAAGCCACAAAGTAGAATGAATAGCTTGGTCCCGGAGCTTATTTAACAGTTGATGTCATGCACCTAGATCATTTGTCCAGGCGGGGGAACTCATTCGGAAAATGTAAAGTTCTTTTCAGCGATGAAGGATCTTTAATCGTCTAGCGGTGTGCAAGAGACATAGATTATGTCTCTGAGCAAGTCAATGCAATGCAAGAGTGCACTGCAGTGTCTCTTGCTAGTGTCTGTGACAGGACTAAATGAACAGTATGTCACATGAGCCTGACACCCAATGCGAGCTAAAAATGTATGCAAAAAGAGTTGCACACAAAGGCTAAATATATTAGAATGCCTCTTTTGTATGACAGTAAAAGGAAATGTATGCTAAACTTTGTTGAAAAGTCTTTAGGGCACTGAGTTCATTTATTGTCAGAGTTCATCTTGTTTGGATGGTGTAAAAGTGGTTTTCCAAACCCAAATGCGCACCAGCAAATTGCACGAGAGTCTGTGGGCTACGTGGTTTGCAGTTGGTATGAACACAATCCGTCTTAAATCATGGAAGGAAACCGCTATTGTTGACACATAATTTAAATCTTTGCACGCTCCTAGTCACACTTAGTAATGTATAATGCATTTCTCATAGCTGTCTCAAAATGAATCTGGCAGTACAGAAGCACAGTGCTGGTAAATTAAAAACTATTTTGTTTGTTTGTAAATAAACAAACAAATAAACTTGAATGGTTGAAGGCAGCCAGTAGTATAGATAGTATTTTAATTAACAGTATGCACTGGTTAAAATACTTACTTTAGAATGTTGTTTTGAGAATGTTGTTTAATCGATTTTAATCAATCTTCATTGTGATGAATTGTGATTGATTCTAAAACCAAAGAGTTTATGCTGTTTTCAGTGGATGTGTGAACAAAACTTCACTGAACGACATTTATAGCATGCCAGCCATCCAACAATTGCTATAAGCGTTGTGCTTTGTTACTTTTGATATGATGATATTTTTAATGTGGCATGACAGATCGTAGAATGCAATTAGTGTTTCAACCCTGCACAGACGTCACGTAATATTACACTTACCTCAGGAAATCTGTAGAATGTCCATGGCATGCTATTCAGCTAAAAACAACAACAAAAATTACCTTGTTACTTAACTATGAGTCAACCTATGATGAAAATAAGTTTTTATGACTTTAAATTTTGAACAACAAATTGGAGAAACAATTATATTATTTAAAAAGTTACATTTATAGATTGTGCACAAGCTAATAGTTGAAGTTTAACCTATAATGCCATAGTAACTGAAATGGTTTCATAATTTAAACCATTAGTTCAGAGTGTTTTGTTAGAAAATTTTAGTTGTAACTGATTTAATATGGAATCAAAATGTTACCCATTTATTTTGTATAGTTTTTGACAAAGATACATTGTGTGTCATGCCTTTATTCCGTTAACTTATATTTGCCCACTTTTTGTTTGTGTTTAATAATTATGTCATTAGCCTTGATCTATTCAGTTTCACATTCAATTATACATATAATTATAAAATCAATAATTATGGCTGGAGGGCAAAAAAGTTTCATTTTCATCCTGGTACAATTTGAAAAGAGGCCAGTGGAGGGGAGGATGGTGGAATCAAACACAGGTCTGAACCAAGCAATCAAACCAAGACAAACAATCTCAAAGATTTCTGATGTTTATGCCCCGCCACCTTTGTGTACCGATAAACAGAGTGGGGTTATTCAAAGGATCATTCAAGGGTAAATGCTGGCAAACACACACATAGATGCATTGCACTTCAAATGCCCCTCATTTCACATGAACAACAGACAGTAAAAGACTGTGGTTAAAATACAGGTTGAGGCAGAAACGTGTGCATGCTTGTTTAAATCCAGTCCTTAGTGGGCATTACTGCAGTTGTAGACATGCACCAAATGAGGGTGCCCAAACACAAGGATAAGATGCTGGAAACACTGTCGTTCTGAGGCAAAAGTTCATGTACTTGAAAGCCATATCCAAAATGTACCAAACATAGGTGTTCAAGTATTGTCAGACCTCTGAATTTAGAATGTTTAGTAGGATTTCTCATATTACTAAAAGTATCATTTAGACATAATTTTGATGATTTTAATCTGCTCTTGTTGTTTTATATGTGTTAGACAATCAACAAACTAACTGTGAGGGATCTGAGGATAAGACTGTAGGTAAACCACACTAATCTCAATAAACAAATCACCTGTAGCAACAGTGACTGGACCTCCAGTGACGGGAAATTCAGGCAGCAACCAAAACACACCACCAAACAAATATATCCAACTCAAAGCCAAAAACATCTTTCTTTCCACTGTCCTAGTTGATCATGTGATTCATCGTTTTTGAAACCCCCAATCTGTATTGTCAGAACACCATCAACCAGATCTAGCCGCTTGACTCACCAGACACTCCGCACGTTCACCGCATCATTAACGCTGAGAGCCAGATGATCATGGCATTTTAATTGTTGGGACAGCTCAAAGCAAACCACTTACACCAACAACAAAACCCTGTAATTACATCAACTCACGCATTAGTGTGTATTAAATAGTATGTTTTGAAATGCATCAGTGGCTTTACAGTGATTAGTGAAAGCAGACATTTGAAAGGAAAGTCTTTTTAAAATTATTATATGGTGAGCATGATGAATTGTAGTCTATCACACCTGTGCTGTCATCTAAGCACCACTGCTTCCCACGGGAATTTTCTTTTTCTTCTTCTTCTTCTTGGCACAAATCTGGAAAATCACTTTTTCAACTTCTGTTACACAAACATGCAATGGTGAGCAATGCTCTAATATTTAATACTTTATATTTTTAGCATTTTATCTGAGCTCCTTTACAGTACAGCCATTTCAGAGACAGTCCAGATGGAGAAACCCGGAATGTTCAGTTCACAAGGCACACAGTCTTGCGTGGCTGCCATTTTGACAATCTGCATAAAGTCTGGTCTACTTCTCAGGCTGCTCTGGCCAAGAACCGCCCACTTCAACAGGCAGAAACCATCTGACGATAGTAAAGTCACCAACCATATTTTGTTTTTTACAGGGTGTTACAATCTAGGGCTTTTTACTCTTGAAATACAGTAGTTAACCCTGGGTCAGTTTAACCTGAGGTAAACGGAATCCTGGATTATCCTGGTTTACAATTCACACTGTTTATACTTTACCTGGGTTAACAATTAATCCTGGATATTCATAAGGTTCATTCATTAATGTTCTTATTTTATGATTCAAGTGTCATTGATTGGACAAACAATCATTTGACCTGTTTACATAAAGGCATATTGCATCCTCAATGTATTGCTGACTGTACTATGGACATTAAATAAATCAATAAGTCACGGTGCTAAATTACAAGTGTGAAGAATGCCGATAACCCGATGTTAAGCACAACGTGAAATGTTTCTTCTGCAACAAATGACTGGTCGAAAAAAGAGATTATTCAAAATATAGCATGGCAGTCTCAGTGAATGTTTGTACTAAATAACAGTTAATGAAAGTGTGTATCGATGTTGAGATTATGTGGATACAGTAATTAAGTGTCCATCCAGAAAGTAAGTAATGATTATTTAATATACAGAAACTATTTATGTTTCACTGTACTGGCACCAAGTGGTCCAAACAAAACTCTGAAGATTGGAAGAAGTTTTGAAGCCCCATGAATCCAGTCATTCTTCCTCACAAGCTGTAAGCCACCTTTTGAACACTATTTTTATGCACTCTGACTTTGACACTCTAATTGAAACCTGGAAGAGCTTTCCAGTTCTGTGTGCAAAATGTATCCAATAATCAGTGAACGGACTGTGGGTGGTCCGTAGGCATGCCCAACAAAGTCTACTGTATGTACCTGGAGAAAGTTAACCATCAACTTTCAGTTGCTCAGCTGGTGCAGGATCCCAGAAAACTGTTATCACTGGTGCTATCAAATGACGTCCTGACAAGTCTTTACAAGAATTCTGCATTAGCAACCATTCTGAACTGTGACCTGGATAGTCCATATCACAATTTTAAGAGCCACCCAAAAAAAGAATCAGGTACTGGTATAGTATCTACTATAGCATAATAAAATATTTTGTTCATTTAGTGTTCGCAAAAAGTATTTAAACAGAATACACAACTATAAGTGTAGTAAATGATGAAAAGGGGGGGGGGCTGGTGTAGTTACATCACTGCACATCTACCAGGGGCTAACTGAGTCATGCTAACCAACAAAACCATGTCTAAGAGTATGGGTCACATAACTTGAAATGAAAAGATTATAAACCTACTGCAAATCAAATTCGCAGCAGCTCCACTGCTGATATCATGATACATCACTCACAAGTATTTATCCCTCTGTGTTTGCACACAGGAGCAGTAAACCAACATCGGTGGAAACCGGGCCACCATATGAAAAGAGTCTGCTCTCCATTGCCCTAATTTGCATGATGATAAGAACATGTATTAGACTGACTCTGAGCTTCAGCGTTATCAGTGACATGGCCCGGATTACCTGCTTGTAGCAAATTCCTGGATGGGCTGCGATTAGAGCACCAGATGCAGATAAGTCTTGCCTGAATTTAGGGTTATCAGTCATCAAACGTCATTTACTACACAATCAGAGCACTAATGAATTTTGGTACTGCTTAGGCAGAAGTTTGACTTCAAACTACATGAATCAGCGAGAATCTTAAGTCACTTTTCTGTTTTTAACAGTCCCTTCACTTTATCTCAAAGAGAGAACTCACTAGGAATGAATTGAGGTCTTTAACAGTGCTTTTTGCATGTGCTGTCTCTGGTAGTTTTGCCTAAAAGATTTATGTAAATGAGGAGATGGTGCACATATAAGCTAGAAATTAGTACTATGTTAGTACTATAGTAATGCTATTTGCATGCCAAAATTCTCCATCTTACAGACCAAATGCGAGTGCTTGGTTGTGGAAAATGCAACATATATCAAAATCGTTGTCTTTAAAACTAAAAAAAAGAGTGATATACAATAATTAATTTCTGCCATGGCTCTCAAATCAGATTTACCCTTACTAAAAAGAAGTATACTTCAAGTTTATTTCATTAAGTACACTTAAGTAAAGTACATTATCAGGTATACTTTATGTAGTAAGTATACAAATGTCAGTTTACTAGTAGTATACTTGTAAGTGTACTATTTTATTACTCCTTGGGACTAAATTGCCCCACTTTCTAGTATATAAAAATATACATTTAAGTATACTTTATTTATAAAAGTAGTAAACTTTGAGTACACAACTAGTTTTTATCTATGTTTTAGTTTGTACTGCAACTATACTAAAAGTGAAGGTATACTGATAGTTTACTAAAATACTTGTAGCATTTTTAGTACACTTTGAAGTATAGTCTCAGTAAACTACTAGTTTAGTAGTTTTATACTGCAAGTACACTCGTAAGTTTTCTTTAGGTTCACTACATCATACTTTAAGTATACTACTATGTCCCTAGTAGGAATGAATTTGTATATATTTTGTTACATGATTGTATATCTGAACATACAAAATATCAAATGAAAGAACAGGGTATCTGTTTGTAAACAAAAACATTTTATTCTAGCTTTATGCATTCTTTTTTATAAACACTTGAATGTGGGTAAGTTTCATAAATAATAATAAAAAAGAAATAATACTTTGAACAAAAAGATGAAAAAAGACTATGAATTGGATTCAGAGTGATAATCAAAATGTAGATGTCGATCAACACCACAAAGCTTGACAGTCATTAATACCTCTTTATGGGTCTATTTTAATCCATAACGTTACAGTTTTGATGCTGTTTTATGTTGTTTTAAAAACGTGTGGAAGCATCTGTTGGTTCGGTTTCTTCTTCGCTTGCGTTTTGGAAATTCTGTACAGAAGATGTGTAATAGCGCCCCCTACCATATAGCATATACATGTAATTTTAAGTATATTTCTGAGAAGTACATAAAAGCACATTTCTGAGAAGTACATAAATGTAGACTAAAAGTATACTTTCCTATTTTTTTGTATGAAAACAACGTGACAAAAATTTTAAGTATAAGTCAAGTATACTTAAATGTCATTTTAAGTATATTTCTGAGAAGTACATACAAAGTAGACTTAAAGTATACTTTCCTATTTTTAGTTTAAAAGAAGTATACTAATAGCACGCGTGAATAAACTTCTTTTTCGTATAGGTAGACAGATTTGACATTAATTGTTTGATTATAAACCACAGCATTACAATGACTGTATGGGTAAGCTGTGTAAACATTTTTTGTTTTGTTTTGCCACATTGCCAGAATGACAGTGAACTATTATTTTAATTTGCATGCCACTTGTACCTTGAGAGCCTGATTAAACTAGATTATGAAGGGTTATTGTGTAAGTGAATAAGGTTTTGCTTCTGTCTTTCGTGTTCCCTCTTTTTTATTTTGTGTTTTTTTTTTTTTTCTTTTTCTTTTTCCCAATACTGGCACACACACAATGTGCAAATAAATATAGTTGTTTGTAATAGTAGCAGTTGTAAACCAAAGGTGGAAAGCAGTGACCTCACCTCGGCAGCAATTAATCACACAAGCGACACGGCGTCTGCCATCATTAAACTCCCGCCGTTGAGGACTTCATTAATTACATGGGCTCTAAAGGAGAGAAATGGGGCGGTGATTTTGAAAAGCATTTCCTTCCACTACATTGTAATTGTAAATGTCTTTCTCTTCCTGGTTTCACTTGATCATCAGTTATTTTTGTTTTAAGCATTCCTCTGCCTTTGATTGTCCTTAGCAGTCTACACATGGAGGAAAAAAAAAATCAAATATGATAAAGCTTCTTTTCCATTGCGATAAAAATAGAGCTCTTCTAAACACAGCACACACAAAAGCAGTGCTCGAGGCCATAATGACTGGCTATTATTCAGGGTGAATGTTGTAACGGAATATATTTAGTAGGATCTGAAGGAAGAAAACAGTGCATCGTGTATTCATATATTCATACGCGCTGCCATTATGCATGGATTGTAATCTGTGAGCCAGCTTGCCACTGATTGGCTTTGGCCTCATCAATCGCTATAATCGTTTTTTTTTTTTTTTTGTATGATGTCAGAAATATAGAACTAATCTTGCCTGACTCTCAACCATTTTTTAGCCAGTACATATAGTATAAATGATTCAATCAAATCTCACCAGAGGGCATCTTAGGATATCATAGTTGATGCTTTCTCTAGACTGATTTACTGAATTTTCATGAGGATGTTTTTTTTTTTTTTTTTCAATCCTCATCACATCGTTCTTGATTTGATGGCCATAAGGAACTGTAATGCTCAGTGAAATCCTAGACTGCTTTTGATGGACAGCTGTGCACTCAAGGCACTGCTCAAGGCACCCTGAGTAAAAAATAAAAAATAAAATAAATAAATAAATAAATAAATAACAAGATATATAAAGATTTATTTACTAATTTATTATAATATTAAACCTAAAATGATACCTATGACATTCAAAGACATTCTCCTTTTCTTTTTTTTTTTAATGGTCAAAACATTTTTTTAAAATATCTTCGTGCTTGTTCCGCAGAGGTAAGAAAGTCATACAAGCTTGGAATGCTGTAGCAAGAAGGTAGTAAACTATCCTTTTAATCTAGTTAAATTTGAGTAAGCTATTTTTATGAACCGGGGTTGCATGCCTATTTAGCCCCTGCTGGTAGATTCTATAATTGCATCATTATGGAGCACAAGGCATCTTTTTTTTCATTAATGGCCTTTAAAAAATTGCCATACGCTGACTTGTAACTGCAAATATTTTATTATATTAGATGTTTTACAACTGATAGTGATATTTAAAAGCATCTAGTAATGTGCTTCAAAACAAATTGTTTGTGTGTACCAGAAGAAAGTTCAAGATATACTATATTATGTAAGTGCCAATAAAGTAGGGTCTATATATATATATATACAAATATGACACATTATAACATCAGGATTGCATCAAAGGAGTTATTGTTATAAAAACATGGATGTCTGAGTATTAGTGTAATTGAAGTTTTCAAAATAAACATGAAACACACTCGTTGTCGTCAGTGAGTCTGGCCAATTTCGTAATAGCTTTGTTTTCATCAGAGTTTGTGGAGCCACTCTGAAGAAACTGGACTGGCCAAGACAGCTGGTTTCTCTCGAATCTTATGGTACTTTGATAGAATATGTCACACTGATGAACCATTGGCTTTGACCCATACGGGCAAAATTTCTAAACCTGACAATCGATGCTTCAAGCTGGACTGATGTGTGCAGCTCTGCAAATGTGCTGCAATGTGAGTTTTTAGTCACATGGCATTAAAGGAATAGTTCACCCAAACATTAAAATTTGCTAAATACAGTATTTACTCACTCTCAGGCCATCTAGTTGTAGATGAGTTTGTTTCTTTATCAGAGCAGATTTGGAGAAATTCAGCATTACATCACTTGCTTACCAATGGATAAAAGCATTACAGTGATCTACAAGTAACCCATACAATTTCAGTCAATCATCTTGTGACATACAAAGTTGTGTTTATAAGAAACAGGTCCATCATTAAAGCATTTTAACTTCAAACCAACAATTCTGGCCAAACAAAAAGTTCATATCATCATATAATCCATAAGGTCCAACTTTATATTAAGTGGACTTAACTACTATGTACTTACATAAAAAAAAAAATAAGTACAATGTACTTAATGTGGTCAAATTGTTTTGCAAAACACTTTTGCTGCTATTGAAGTGGAATATGGGTAAGGTTAGGAAGAGGTTTGGTGGTAGGGTTTAGGTTTAAGGGTGGGTTAAGGTGTAAGGGATGGGTCAACAGTGTAATTATAAATGTAATTAATTACAGATGTAAATTAATTACAGATGTAATTGTATGCAGGTATTCTAAATACAATGTAAATACATGTATGTTCACAATAAGTGCATTGTATCAAATTATTAATTTCAGTTTAAGTACATAGTAGTTAAGGCCACTTAATATAAAGTGGGACCGTCCATAATAACTCTTTCTCTAATGAAAAAGTGCATCCGCTGTTGTACTCTCACATGAAAACCCAACAACTTAACTGCTTTTGCTAAACAGTGCTTGATCTGTGCATATTCCACTCCTGATTCAGATTCAAGCAATTATGGATGTAATACTCCTACTTTAGCCAAAAGCAATGGTTTGATGTTGGAAACATCCTGATGGGTTTGTTTAATACAAACTATGCTTTTATCAGTTGTTTCACACTCATTCACACTTATTTCATACTCATTTCTTCATATCTGTTCTTACACAAGACTCACCTTCATGTTGGATAGACATAAATAAACATAAATACATTTTCAGCAAGGTTTTATTTTTGGGTGAACTATTCGTAAGGTTCAGGTGATGAAAAAGATGCAGGCTAATAAAACACCTGTATCTGAAACTGGAAGTCCATCAGCAAAGATGACAGATAAATAACACCAACACAATCTCATGGTAATTCATAAATGTTTTATGTTTGAGTAGATTGGCAGCTAATTTGTATGAAACTATGTTTTTCGTAAAATGTACATATGCTCCAATGATGGTTATGTTTAGTGTTGGGGTGGGCCTTCATGTTTACTTTCTTCTTCTTCTCCTTCTTAAAATGTTCTTAAAAGAAAAAAAAAAAAAAAAAAAAAAAATATATATATAGGAGGGTAAACCACAAACATTCATTGCCAAATAAGTTGGCTGTTCACAGAGTGCTGTATCCAAGCATGTTAACAGAAAGTTGAGTGGAAGGAAAAAGTGTGGAAGAAAAAGATGCATAACCAACCAGAGAGTACCGCAGCCTTGAGAGGCTTGTCAAGCAAAATCGATTCAAGAATTTGGGTGAACTTCACAAGGAATGGACTGAGGCTGGGGTCAAGGCATTAACAGCCTCTTGTTAAACCACAGACAATGTCAGAGGTGTCTTACCTGGTCTAAAGAGAAGAAGAAATGGACTGTTGCCCAGTGGTCCAAAGTCCTCTTTTCAGATGAGAGCAAGTTTTGTATTTTATTTTATAAACCAAGGTCCTAGAGTCTGGAGGAAGGATGGAGAAGCTCATAGCCCAAGCTGCTTGAAGTCCAGTGTTAAGTTTCCACAGTCTGTGATGATTTGGGGTGCAATGTCATCTGCTGGTGTTGGTCCACTGTGTTTTTTTGAAAACCAAAGTCACTGCACCTGTTTACCAAGAAAGTTTAGAGCACTTCATGCTTCCTTCTGCTGTCCAGCTTTTTAAAGATGCTGATTTCATTTTCCAGCAGGATTTGGCACCTGCCCATACTGCACCAAAAGTTGGTTAAATGACCATGGTGTTGGTGTGCTTGACTGGCCAGCAAACTCACCAGACCTGAATCTATGAGAATCTATGGGGTATTGTCAAGAGGAAAATGAAAAACAAATGATGCAGATGAGCTGAAGGCCACTGTCAAAGAAACCTAGGCTTCCGTACCAACTCAGCAGTGCTACAGACTGATCATCTCCATGCCACGCCAAATTGAGGCAGTAATTAAAGTAAAAGGAGCCCCTACCAAGTATTGAGTACATATACAGTAAATTAACCTACTTTCCAGAAGGCCAACAATTCACTAAAAATGTTTTTTATTGGTCTTATGAAGTATTCTAATTTGTTGAGATAGTGAATTGGTGGGTTTTTGTAAATGTGAGCCAAAATCATCAGAATTGAAAGAACCAAAGACTTAAACTACTTCAGTCTGTGTGCATTGAATTTAATACACGAGTTTCACAATTTGAGTTGAATTACTGAAATAAATGAACTTTTCCACAACATTCTAATTTATTGAGATGCACCTGTATATATTGTCTGTGGTAACTGAAAGCATTCCACAATTCCACAGAAGCTATCCATATGGCAAGTTGCAAATACGAACAGTCTGTTAACAAGTCTTGAAGTATTAGTATTGTTAATCTAAAACACGGCTCCAGTGGGTCCAATCAAATTATCTGTCAGTGCAGATAATTATTTTTTTTTTTGGTTACACGGACCCCTTCCTCTCTTTCATCATGTCAGAGTGTGAGGTATGCTTCCACCATGATTTAACTGGACAGGCAGGAGCGACGCTAGGATGAAATAATCACCAGCGGCTTTCCCAAGTGTCCGTGAGTGACAGGGTTCATCTGCGAGGGGGATCAGCATGCATGTGACAGCCGCCGACAACCTGGAACTAATTTATTCAGCTCTTAAAGGAAATTCCATCACTTAACTGTCTGTCGAACACACACTAACACATCACACAGTTAGTAAATCACAGAGCCAAGTATTCAGGCAATTTGATGTGAAAAATGAACTGCCCCACCCCCCTGCGTCAACTTTGCTTTGTCAGTTTGCTACAATTATTTTATTGTAATGAAATTCTTTGCCTGACTTTGTTAATGGAGTGTGTGGTTAGTCAGCACTTGGGGCCTCGTCTCCGGAGAACTGCAACCGGGGCCTGATTGAGAAAACAAGTAAGCAAATGCATAAATGGGTGTCACTTTAATAAATGTATTGGACTATGAAATCAATTACAATTGATCCTTCATTTATGAAACTTGGCAGCATCATTTATTATGTCTCTCAGGG
Organism: Labeo rohita; assembly: GCF_022985175.1. Taxonomy (NCBI): domain Eukaryota; kingdom Metazoa; phylum Chordata; class Actinopteri; order Cypriniformes; family Cyprinidae; genus Labeo; species Labeo rohita. The sequence continues at coordinate 30,958,690 of NC_066886.1, read as the reverse complement.
ATTGAGGCCTGATTAAATAGGCAGTCTATGAGACTGAAAACAAATGACTTCCCTGTCAGCTAACACTTCGCTTTTAAAGGTCCTTAAACAGCATGTCAGGTGCCATTTATGTGTTTGGGTTATGTCTTGTCACTTGCCCAGCAGATGTCTTGCGGTCAGCTAAACAGCTGGCACTCTTACAAACTGCAGGAAATGGCGTTGCCCTGTCGGGACATCCTCACTTTTTGTTTGGAATTATAACTTATATAACATTGTGTTAATCTGTCTTGTTTCCGTGTAAAATAATAAAACAATATTAATAAGATAAACTGGATAATTATTCGCAAGACAAATTAAATTGCATGAGATACTAAGTATTTATTCACTCAAATTTGATTTGCTTTTTGAATCCTATCTTTTGATTAACAGTTTTGCAAGTGATGAAATCTGATCCATTTGTTGAAACTGTATCGGGTCTGTAAGGCCGGTCTGATCTCCATGAAAAAAAACATTTCAGGAACTCTCACAAAACTGATGCCATGCAACAAAACAATAAAAACTAGGCTTAAGTAAGAAGGTCTATATAGCACATGATGTATCTTGTGAATTTATTGTTTTTCTCGTTTCATGTTTGGTATAATTTTAGATGTCTCAGTATGATTTGTAAAATGTTCTTAGTTTCACAGCAGTTATTTATATTATGATAAAATTTGAAAACTTTTGAAAGGGTGCTGAGGGTTGTTTCCCTCAGTGTCTGGTAAAAATGTTTTCCGATCTCCGGCCAGGTGTGACGTTTGGGTCACAAATCCTGGCCAACCAAATGGTCTTTGGGAATGGTAAAAACTCTATGAGTTTTTACAACTAATTTGAAGATTTCTTTGTTCTGGTCTCAATATATAAGCAAAGTAGCAAAACCATAGAAAACCCCAGTAACACATACTTTGTAACGCCTTACTGTAATTTGCTATTTTTTTTTTTTTTTTTTTTTTAGTAATGGAGTAATTTAACGTGTTATAATTACCAAATTAGTAATTAGAGTGTAGTTACAAGCCTAGGTCTCTATGCATTACCGCTGCATTACATCATTGCCGACAGAATGCGTTTTATCATCTAGATTGTAATAAGGGTGTTGGCTAGATGTGACAGGTGGAATTCTTTCTTTCTTTCTTTCTTTCTTTCTTTCTTTTTCTTTCTTTCTTTTTTTTTTAATTATTCATCAGCTAGAAAACTAAATCATTCTGAAAGTGATTCCAACGTTCCTCTATATTGTTCCTGTGGTGTGACCTATTCTCAAACAAAACCAATGACTATTAAAACTTTATAGCTAGAGTTATTATTAGAGTTGGAGTGTTATAATTATCATCCTTGGTGTGAACAGAACTTTAGTATGTATGTATGTATGTATGCATACATCTAATAAAGCTGTATCTACGGGCAGTCTTTTGCTTGTCAATACAAAACTATTGATACTGATGATAAGAAAAAATATTATTTAACTTTTTTTTTTTTTGGCTTTCTCCCTTGTTGCATAATCATAGGATCACTCTTCGGTTTTCATTAACAGGTTTCAATACATTTTCATGTGATGCCAGTTATCAAATATGTATAATTTTGATTGGCAGCCCATTAGGGCATGATATCACTGACACAGATCAACAATTTAATAATGAATCTAGGCCATTCATTGCTAAATATTCATATGATTTACCACATTACAATGCATTTCACTTTCATTAACATTTGGTTAGATATTCTTATTTGTTTGCCATGCCAAATTATATCAACAACAGCAAAGTGATAATAATTACAAATGGTAATTCACTGATTGAATTATGCATGACAAAAGAGAAAAGTGCTCATCAGCTATTGACTAGCTTCCTTCTTTAACACAAACCCTACACCAGAAGCAATGTGCTTCCAGCAAGTAATTTGTGTGGCCACACTGAACTTGAAAATGTGGCACAATATAACAAAATTATAGCCGATCAGAACTATTTGAACTGTAGTATACAGTCATATGGAGTAAGATTTATAACCAGTCAGATTTAAATGTGGGTAGGACACAGTGATCTTATAATCTTATAAATAATGCTGGTTTTGAGTCACAGAATGTAGTTTTAAGATTTTTTTTTTTTTATTCACCTTTAATAACTGTCTTATTTTTAATCATCTTTCAAATTTCTTACTTATAGTTTTCTCTGCACATTAAATTGGAACAGAAGGAAGTATTTTAGCTTAATAAATAGCCCCACCCACAGTGAAAGCACACTGGACCAAAATCCTGCTACTCATGTTTATAAAACATCAAATTTGATTTGTCGTTGATACACATTTGATAATCCCTTATAAAAAAAAAAAAAAAAAGTTTATTCAAGAGTGCTATTAGTATACTTTTTACTTTCAATCTATTATTTATGCACTTCTCAGAAATGTGCTTTATGTACTTTTCAAAAATATACGTATAATGACATTTAAGTATACTTGACTTATACTTAGAAAAAGTCTAAATGTATTTGAGCTATACACTGTAAAAAATAAAAAACACAATTTGTTGAGTCATCTTAAAATAATTTGTTACCCTGCTGCCTTAAAATTTTAAGTTCAGTCAACTAAAATAAGTTTAGTCAACTTGAAATGTTAAGTTGTGCTAAGTAACAACTTAGATATTTGTGTTTGCTAAACTTAACAGATGGGTAAGTAACCCAGCTGCCTTAAAAATTTAAGTTGGTTCAAATCAAATATCTAAGTTGTCACTTAGTATAATTTAACATTTCAAGTTGAATAAACTTTTTTTTGAGTTGACTGAACTTAAAATTTTAAGGCAGCCAGGTTACAAATTATTTTAAGTTGACTCAACAAATTGTTTTTTACAGTGTACTTGTGATCCGTGAATCCATGTTTTCATTGTTATATGGTAGGGAGCACTATTACACATCTTCTTTACAGAATTTCCCAAACACAAGCAAAGAAGAAACTGAAACAGATGCATAATTTTGTTCAATGGTATTTTATACCATGGTACTTTCCACAGTACTAAAGTATTACCATATTCATGTACTGTACAACAAAAGATATTACATGGTGCTCCAAGAGACTTCGAAGAATAACATAGTTCCATGGTACTTTTAACCGCAAATCTGTGAAAACACAATTCACTTTTACAAATCTGGCTCCTGGAAATGTTTGCTATTCAAAACAGAAAGCCTATCCACCTTGCACGTACAATTTATAAAGATGTTTTAGATTTAAAATTTAGACATTTAGACAAATACGTTTTTTGTAGGCACCACAACATGTCAAAATAATAATCATTATTGTTATTGAATTGATTAAGCTTTGTGGCAAAATAACACTGCAGTACAAAACGTTCCCCTACTAATATATTAAAAATGGAAACAAGAGATTCAGCTGTACTTGCAAAGGTCAAGAGATTAACTGTGGTTCTCTAGGGTCCAATGACTATGGACAGAAGAATCAATGCTGAGAATTACACATCACCCTGCAGTCAGTGATTCATTTCAACAACCATTATGCATGCAGATTGGTAAACTTTGCTAAATAAAGTGTTGCTTTTTGAAACACTCAACATTTGATAGAATGTTGTTCAAAAAAAATCTGATTAACAGCAACCTCATAGCTGGAGGCATGTGATACTGCTTTTGTAGTGGCTTAAATATTTATTTATTTTTATTTTTTTTAACAAATCATTAGAGTGACTTACTGATAAACTACTTGTTTTGTTCCTGAATGAATCAGTGATTATAAACAAATCGATTGAGTGAACAATTATTTGCTCATAAAGACAAGGGGTTCTTCTCAAATGGAAGACAGCATCTGAGAGAGGCTATATCTATCCTAGACCAGTCCTTCTGAGGCTCCCAGATTAGACCATATATCAGCATTGGCCACTGGCATGACACTTAATAAACATTTCTACAATATACCATTTAAAAATTAATTTAGGGAGAATACTTAAAAAACAAAAAACAAAACAAAAAAAAAACAAACAAAAAAAAACTCTTTATATTAACTGACTTTCTAATAATAGAATACAGCAAATCAGCAAAATCTGTGTAGTTAATTTACAACGAAATAAAATAAAACATTAACACCCTTATCTCCAAATATGTATTGCAAATATATAAAACAATAGAGGAAAAATAGCAAATATGATGCACGCTGGAAGTTTAGATGAGATCATTTCAAAGTTCAGGACATCCCCAATTTATTTATTTATTTATTTATTTTTTACCAGCTTAGTCTGGCTCAGTTAAAATGTGCCATGACCTTTCGTAGGCAATACATTTCTCATTATCAAACATAAATTCTGCAGGAGTGGAGCTGCAAGAGAATAGAAATAATGGGAATAGAGAATGTATTTCCTTTGTCTGTCAGTTTTATGTGCAAGGACTGGGATTATGAAATCTCAGAAATTGGTCCATTACTGAGGAGGTATTGCAGAGAATCCTAAATCATTCAGTATGGTTGACTGTGGAGAGTTCTTCTGCTTGAGTGAATCGAATATGAATTTTTCTATTTACTCACACCAATGGGCAATCCCTCTGCCGTGCCATCCGCTCAAAGTTGGTTACAGACAGTCAAATATAGTCATAACTTTCTGGACTTTAAAGCAGTTCATCATGCCATATTGCATCACTATCACAAGATTGTATTAGCTTTTACGTTGTGGTAATAGTTTGAGTTTCTATACCCATATGTCTGACTAAATTGCATTAAAAATGAAAAGAAGAAAAAAAAAAAAGTTAAATTGCATTTTTAATATAAATCTAAATCTTTATAGCTGGAATGTCTAATTTAATGTCTAATTAGTGTCACCAAATGCAACTGCAAATGAGCAACTGACCCAGTATCACACAGGAACTGTTTCACTGTTTGTATCACCATGCTTGCAGCATTTCTCACAGTAAGTGTAATGGTGGATAATCCAGATCCAAATCCAGTTTAATTTTATAAATAATGCTGTTTTTGTGTCACATAATGTAGTTTTAAGATTTATTTATTTATTTATTTAGAGAATGAGAGAGAATGCAGTTGTTTAGACTACAAATATGCATTTTGTTAATAAACATAACATCTATTTTAAAATTTGCTTTGACACTTTCAGCCATGGGTCAATAAACAAAAAAGTCCTGCCCCAAACCAATGCCATTGGTTACTATGCTGGGATGCTCAAACATAAGAGATGTTTGGAAAGCATCATAAAACCGTGGTGTATACAGTTTATTATTTTTTTATTATTATTATTATTATTATTATTATTATTTTTTGTAGGTAATCATCTTTCAGATATCTTTCTTATAGAAAAAAGTATTTTACCTTAATAAATAGCCCCATCCACACTGAAAGCACACTGGACCAAAATCCTGTTTCTCATGTTTATAAAACATCAAACTTGATTTGTCGTTGATAAACATTTGATAATCCCTTACAAAAAAGAAGTTTAAGTGTGCTATTAGTATACTTTTTTAAACTAAAAACAAGAAAGTATACTTTGTCTAATTTTCACACACTTCTCAGAAATGTGCTTTATGTACTTTTCAGAAATATACTTAAAATGACATGCAGGTATACTTGACTTATACTTAGAAAAAATCAAGATATAAAGTCAAAATATATTTGAGTTATACTTGTAATCCGAGAAGCCATGTTTTCATTGTTATATGGTAGGGGTCACTATTACACATCTTCTGTACAGAATTTCCAAAACACAAGCGAAGAAGAAACCGAAACAACAGATGCTTCCACACATAATCTAACATGATCATCTGACATAAACCACCATCAAAACTGTGTAACGTTATGGAATAAAATGTCGACCCATGAAGAGGTAATAATGACGGTCAAGCTTTGGAGTGTTGATCGACATATTTTGATTATCATTCTGAATCCAATGCATAGTCTTTTTTTTTTTTCAGCTTTTTGTTCAAAATTTGTTTTTGTTTTTTTTTCTTATTTATGAAACCCACATTCAAATGTTTATAAAAAGAATGCATGAAGCTAGTTTTGTTTACAAGCAGATACCCTGTTCTTTCTTTTGACGTTTTGTATTTTCAGATATTCATATAACAAACATATAAAACATATACAAATTAATACCTAAATCGGGACATAGTAGTATACTTAAAGTATGATGTAAAGTTCACTTAAAGAAAACTTATGAGTATACTTTCAGTATAAAACTACTAAACTAGTAGTTTACTGAGAATATACTTCAAAGTGTACTAAAACGACTACAAGTATTTAATTAGTAAACTATCAGTATACCTGAATGTTCACTTTTAGTATAGTTGCAATACAAACTAAAAACACAGATGTAAACTAGTTGTGTACTCAAAGTTTACTACTGTCATACTTAAAGTATACTTTTATATACTAGAAAGTGGGCCAATTTAGTCCCAAAGAGTACTGAAATAGTACACTTACAAGTATACTACTAGTACACTGATATTTGCATACTTACTACTAAAAGTATACTTAAAAATATACTTGAACTTTACTTAAGTATACTTAATAAAATAAACTTGAAGTATACTTCTTTTTGGTAAGGGATATCTGACAAACCCCAGTACTTTACAAGGAAACAACATAAAAAGGATGCTATCTGGACTGGAGAAACATCATGAAAGTATACACAGAATACGGTATGTGTTTTTTTCTTAGTTTTATACTATTCAGCTGTGCACTGCATTTTGAGAGAAGCCACCCACACAGTTTTTGATTGGTTGTGAGTTGTGGTGCGCAGAATTTTTACGTACATTAGTGTGAACAGAATAGTTTGTCGTGCCTCATATGGTTTTACAATGTTGTGATAATTTCAGGACATTTTTCCCCCTTGTTCATTTACTCAATAAATTTGATTTCAACAGTTGGACAAGAAGTCAGTGAATCTCGCTGTCTCATTTGGTGACTCTTATAAAGAAATGAGTTTCTCGCTCAACGTATTTCTGTTCCCTCTATTCTATAGTAGTCCTCACAGGAGAGTCTTTCAATTACACCATCTAAAGCAGTAGTTTTTTCTCACCTTTCGGAGAGCTGTGTGAACATAGCATGCAATACGCTGATGGAAATCAATAGGAAGGTAATTCCACATTTGCACAATTGATTATTTGAGCTTTAAACTCATTTTGACATTTTATGGGTCTTTTCTTTCTTGTAGGGTAGACACAACGATTTTCAATAAAGTCAAATGTTCAGCACACTAAAAGGTATATTTTCTTTTAGAAAAAGAGATGAAGAACTATTAAATTATGTTGTAGTGTAGAAGCCAGTGGGTGTCTTTTAGTCATAAAATTTTGTTTGCCTAGGTACAATGTCAGTTTTATGTGACACAACTACTCATTCAATGAACCTGCACAATTTTTACTTGATTCTGTCAAGTCATTTTGTGTACGTTGGAAGCAACAATCATACATGAGATCTCTTTAATATAATTTCTAAGATCTTTAAAACTGTTTCTCAAAAACAGGTGAAAAGTTGAAATCTGCATCAATTCATCTTCAGATCATGCTGGTCAAAAAGTATTAAAGTTACACCATGTAACGTTATGGCCTGGTTTCACACACAAGGCTTAGGTTAAGCCATGATTAGGCAATAGTTCAATTAGGACATTTACATAGTTTTTATAAACGTGCCTTAGAGAGGAAAAAAAAAAAAAAAACACATTACTGGTGTGCATCCTGAGGCAAAAACAAAGGCTCTAATATACAGTGTTGGGCAAGCTACTTGGAAAATGTAGTGAGCTAAGCTAACAGTTACTCTTCATTAAATGAAGCTTAACTACACTTAAGCTACAGCCTTGGGTAATGTAGCAAGCTAAGCTACAGCAACATGGCAAAAGTAGTTTACTACATCTATGCTATTTTTTACATTTTCATTTTTCTATTGAATCAACATCATACCAAGTCAATGCTGTCTCACTGATCAATTAAATTGTCAGTCGCCACAAATACAAATGTTTCCATATCTGCAATGTATTTGAAGTGAAAATATTACGCATTGGGTAAGCTTTGTACTTCATGCACGTCGACGGAAAATATCATGATGAGCAAAAATGTGCCACGGGACCGGTGTTCACGCTGAACTGCACGTAACACACACTATTTAAATTGACTAGTGTAACTTTTGGGTGACTGTGTTTTATTTTTCAAATGAACAGGCTGCAGTGATAGTGCGCGATCAAACAGCTGAATAGCATATTCCTGCATTTTGGTCATAGTAAAGGCATAATTCGATACTGCAAAGTCTAAAGCAGTTTGAAGTGTCAAGAATATTATAAAGATTTAAAGATTATTATAATTCGTTTAGACTAGAACACTGTTTAATTCTTATTTCGCTATGGAACCTGATCTTTTTTTTTTTTGTTTGTTTTGTTTTTTTGTTTGTTTGTTTGTTTGTTTGTTTTTGCTAAGAAGGAACCGAAACATTTTGCCTTTCGCCATGAATTTGACAACCCACACCCACCCATTCCACCCTCGTTCTTCTGAGTTTGAGATCTTCCCAGAGCACTAGCCTGCTTCAAAGACTAAAATCAAGGCGCCCACCACTAGTTCAAGTACTAAGTTTTTTTCTCAATACCGCTACAATAGAGGCAGTACGTGCATTGCATTCACGCGTTTGCGTCTGACATTTAGCTAAAATATAAAGATTCAGCGCTTCACATAAGCAATTTGGTTGTCTCCACAACAAATGCTAGACTAAGACACACTTTTCTCATCTCCTCGAATGCAAAAAAAAAAAAAAAAAAAAAAAAAAAAACATTAGCCTTTATAAATACAGAAAACATGTACTTTTTCAATCAACACTTCTTTATTTACCTCAAGTCTGCAAACACGCTGTGATGCTTCAAACTGCGCGCCGCACTTCATTCACGAGAGAGGCGGGAGGATTAATACAGTTTAATGAGCCAATGGCGTCACGAGGTTTAGTGGCGGTGACGTCGCTTACTGACCCAGGATCAGTGATCCGTAGCAGTTATATTTCCGATTTGAGCTTAAAGTATAGAAAAATATATAGCTTTTAGCTTTTGTTGACGCTACCGCGCTACTTGATCAAAATAAGAGCTTAGCTACTGAAAAGCTATTTGATTCAGAAAACAGCCACGCTACCACCACGCTACTGAGAAATGTAGTTAAGCTAGTAGCGTCACTACTTGTAGCGACGCTACTGCCCAACACTGCTAATATATTTTTAAAGGGGTCATTGGATGCCCATTTTTTATGTTGATATGATTCTTTAGGGTAGAGTTCCTTAAAGGAGAAGTCCATTTCCAGAACAACAATTTACAGATAATGTACTCACCCCCTTGTCATTCAAGATGTTCATGTCTTTCTTTCTTCAGTCGTAAAGAAATTACGTTTTTTTTTTGAGGAAAACATTTAAGGATTTTTCTTCATATAATGGACTGATATGGTGCCACGAGTTTGAACTTCCAAAATACAGTTTAAATGTGGCAGTTAGTAGTGTTAGTAGTTAGTAGTGAATCATGATGCGTTCGTCAACGTGCTCATACACAGATTTCACACCATTTTCACAGTGGATTGTTTTATAGTCATATAAAATATAGTCATATATTATAGTCATATAGTCAGTGGTCAATTTGTTCTAGCTTGTTGCAAAAACAAACTTTCGTCCTCCGTCTAAACTTCCAGCTTTCCTTCTAAAGTTATAGTTTAAAAGCAGGCTGAGTGCTGAGAGTGGGCTGAACGGAATCAGTTCCACTGATGCCATGACCCAGGTCAGAGTGAGGTTTAGAGAGGTAAGTGCAAAAGAGGCCAGCTGGTGAGAGGGCTGTGCAGTAAACCTCACTCTGCTGATCCCAAACGACACACTGGCACTTGACACTACAGGACGCAGTTTTTAGTGCCCGTCCACACCTCACACGCCGGCTGTCACTGGTTTGAGCCCCGTTCGCTCCAGGGCGATAGAAACCAGCTGCAATGACGGAAGATAGGCTTTATCTTTATATCACCTTTACCTAAATAAATTTTCACCTCACTTGCTCAGGTGCTTGTGTACTAATGATTTAATGTTCAAAAAACATGTTCATTATTGTAGCTCCCCTTACCAAACAGAAGCATACTTCAAGTTTATTTTATTAAGTATACTTAAGTAAAGTTGAAGTATATTTTTAAGTATACTTTATGTAGTAAGTATACAAATATCAGCGTACTAGTAATATACTTTTAAGTGTACTATTTTAATTGGCCCACTTTCTGGTATATAAAAGTATACTTTGAAGTATACTTTAAGTATAACAGTAGTAAACTTTGAGTACACTAGTTTACATTTATGTTTTCAGTTTGTACTGCAAGTATACTAAAAGTGAACTTATATGTATACTGATAGTTTACTAATTAAATACTTCTTTATGCATTTTTAGTACACTTTGAAGTATAGTCTCAGTAAACTACTAGATTAGTATACTCGTAAGTTTCCTTTAAGTGAACTTTATATCATACTTTAAGTATACTGCTATTTAGATATTAATTTGTATATATTTTGTTATATGAATATCTGAACATACAAAACATTACAAATAACTTAGTCTAATATATATGAATGGTTGAAAGTATCTAGGCCTCAAAATTAGATACACAACCCTCAAGAATGGTGGCAATCAGCAAATATTAAAAAGATGAGATCTTTACATCATAGTACAACAAATAACTAACAATAATGACAAAACAACAACAAAAAAGTTTAAATGAAGTCAGCAAATGGCAAAACAATAATCCTATAACAGTAACTGGATAATTTATTCATGCTGCAATGCATGCTGGGATCTTAATTTCAACAATATGAAATTCTTTGCTCAGACAACTGTGTTTGACTAGTTGGGACAACATTCACAGTAATGTTGTTGGTCTGACAAGGGTTTTTATATAGTTTCAAGAAAATAGCTTTTTTTAGTATTTGAGACTCAAAATGTTTTGTAAAATGGAAAATATGTATGAAATTCAGTACAGAAGATGTGTAATAGCATCTCTCATGTATAACAATGAAAACACGGATTCTCAGAGCACAAGTATAGCTCAGATATATATTAGACTTTTTAAGTATAGGTCAAGTATACTTAAATGTATATTTCTGATAAGTATATAAAGCACATTTCTGAGAAGTACATAAAAAGTAGACTGGAAGTATACTTTCCTATTTTTAGTTTAAAAGAAGTATACTAATAGCACACTTGAATTAACTTCTTTTTCATAAGGGTCTCCATGACCATTTGTCAGCTGACTCAGTTGTGTTGCCATAATGGTGAGCTTCAGCTTCCAGGGCAGCTATAAAGACATTTAATAATGTTGTCAGTTTTACCATATCATTTCGATCCCGAGTCAGATTATAAAAACGCAGATAACCAAGACGAAATTGAAAAAAAAATTAGCAGAACGTATCAAAGTGGTAAAAGCTGCATACTGTGTGAAAGCACAACAGGCGCCTGCTGCTTCGGCTCTGCTTGAGTGTCCAGTGTGAAACAGAACACATGGTGCATCTACGTTTGTCGTCTTTTCGCCACCAGTTGTAAGTGGAGAACACTTTCTTGTAAACATGAATCCATCTCTGCACTTATGACCGTAAGATCACCAAACAACATGCGTTACTCTACACTTCACCAAACTCTGCATTTGAACTGTCAACAGCAAATATTAAAACATACCGCTCTGATTCAGAACTGCCAGATTATCCTAGAAAAGTTAGAATTGCCCATTTATTTAGAAAAAGCCTCTGTGCACAGCATGCCTTGTACTCTCCCAGTTTTAAGAAACTGTACCCTGTAATTTGTGCTGCACAAACTCAAACTTTGCATCGCACTGTTCTACAACAGTTTTGTAAATAAATCTTAACCACTGACTCTTAAATGCATCCACTCTTGACCAAATAAAGTGCTTTTGCTTTCACATAGGAACACATAGTATCTTCACAATATGGCAGCAACAACACTACTGCAAAACCTGAAGCTATGCCTTCTTTCTTTACACATTTGGTCAGTATTATGCAAATATTTCTGTATAGTAATGTAGATGCATGAGGGAGAATTCGATCCGGACATTTTAAGCAGGTTTCGGTCAGCCGTATCTTTTTGTGGGAAACTTTGAGTTTTGTAACTTTGCAGATTTATTTATTTTTTTCTTCTAAGGAATTTTAGGAGAAACATATGAAACAGTGTGACTGACAAGCTAATTTAGCCACTTGAACTATAAAAAGTACATAAGAGTTTTAATCCAGGTGATTCTGTTAGCACTTTTATATTACGGTTGCTCTGACTGTTCAGTTGATCAGATTTGTTAATTTTCTGAGTATAAATCCTTTCTTTCTTTGTCATCACATCATAAAAATTAAACCATTAAAACACTATTATTTTATTTATTTATTTAATCTGATGGTTATTAATCTTGTAAGCTGACATCATTTGTCACACTGCGTAGGTTTTCTGCATGAGTGAGGGTGCTGAACATCTGGAAAGATAATGACATGTCTCTAGCAATGAATCACTATCTAGGGACCTTACACTGTAGACATGCTTTTCTACAGCGAAGCTATGATTAGATCTTCTCTTTTCCCCCACCCAGCCTGAAGAGAAGTTAACCCACCACACTGAATGCACTATACCAACAGTCAGACTATATCATTAGATTCATGTGTGGTGAGTCATCTGAAGACTGATTGCATTGATTAAAAACATGTTATACTGAATAATTATTCAAATTAGCTTCATTTATCAATACTTGAGTAAAGCCATTGCAAATGAGTAAATCATTGAATAGACAAAAAGTGACTCTAGAGGTCAATGTAATGTATTGTTTTATACAGGGCACGGGATGTCAGTAATTAAGTATATTTTTTTAAATTGTGTTATTTTATTTTATAATTAAGATACACTAAATTAGCTTGTTAAATTGACTGGCTTGTCTGAAACATTTAAACATTGCTGGTATAGTGCAAGTGACCTTGTTCCCCTATGAGCGTGTATATTTCACATAAATTGGAAAGAATTTTTTTCTCCTTCATGTGGATCTTTTGAAAAGATCAGAAAAATTCATGCTAAACACCTTGGAATTACCTGGTCTACTGGGAGCTTTTTTATTGTAGGGTCACAGAGTTTCTTTTAAGAAATGAAGGCAAATTTGCAGGGCAAGGTTAGCGGCAAACTATCTAGATTTAAATATATTTTCGATCTCTTGACTGTGATGTGAAAATCAGGCAAGGACAGTTTAGCAGAGGTCATTCTCATCAGCCCAGAGTTGTTTTAATGAATCTAAAGCTGTGGTGTTATAATATAAAAAATCTAATTTTAACACTGAGCTGATATGAAATGAATTATAATTAACTATTGTCTATAAATATGCCAAGCTTCTCTCAATATAGCCCAGAAGAAATTCAATAGCAAAATATATATATATATATATATATATATATATATATATATATATATATATATATATATATATATAATAATAATAATAATAATAATAATATATATATATATAAATAAAATAATAATAATAATAATAATAATAATAATATGTTCCATTTTCAAGCAAGAAAAATTATAGAGTGATATCATTACCTAAAATATATTTTTTCAAAATGTCAGTATATCTCCAAATTAATCTGATTTATTTATTTTGGCTTTTGTAAATAAATAAATAAATAAATAAATAATCAATCAGTTAAATGAAATTCTGGACAGCAGCACATGCAGTGGGTCCTTTACATGCAACCTGTTAGCAATCACATCGTTTCCTACATGGCACAAACAGACTGGCCTCTGAGATTGAATTTAGATTGAGATTGCTTGCTCAACATTTAAAGAATCTGGTTTAGTGTCCATTGTATTTGTTCTCTGAATTCCTCCACCTCCCCCAGCTCCACTTGTCTATGGGATTTTTTTTTTTTTATCGCAACAGCAACATTTCTATTCTCACAGCAGTATTTCTGTGCATGTATTTGAAGTAGCGTGTCTGCTAACAGAAATGCACATTGCAGGTCTAGTCAAACAAGGCATATTTTCTACAGTATGTGAAAATGGAATAGAGTTTATATATATACACTACCATTCAAAA